>NC_092337.1:441587678-441893839 GCF_046630445.1 Rutidosis leptorrhynchoides | reverse complement strand
TCATCACGATTGATCTTCGAAAAGAAAATCTTTGTAATCTATATTGGATTTGATTATTCGGCGATTAAGGAAATTATGATCCTCTTCGAATTAATGCGATAATCCATTTTGATTTCTCTGTCGGATATTTCACTATAAATCCACCTCATTTGTTTTCTTACAACTCACACCTTCTCAACTCATATTTTAAAGTATTTGTCAATATGCTTCATCCAGTGCTGATTCTTGATATACTCCTCACTTTCATATCTGTCGCTCTTCTTTTTCATCTGCCTCAGGAAGAATCTATTTACTTCTACTATACTCTTGGTTTTATAGTGTTTTTAGTTCTCCCGTGTCTTTATATTGCTATATGCATTGATATATGCAGTTTGTGATTTCTGGGTTGTTGTTGGGTTTTATATCTTCCCTTATATTTCAAAGTCCTTGCTTCTTCTATAATCATTGTCATCCACAGTTAATGATCTCTTCTATTTGCTATGATTTATACTCCCATTTCTAGTTCGGAGCTTTGTCCTTTCGTTTCTTCTTCTTGCGATTAAGCACCGCTTGTAATGGTCCAGAATTCGCAGATATAAATTTCGGAATGAACATTGTTAATGTTCTAGGAAGGAAATTGTAATGGCACGATCTTGACTTGTCAAATTACCAGAATACCTTGGAAAAGGCCGAATCATCAAGAAATATTTTCTTGATATTTAGAGATCAAAGAGAATATAAGAGTCGTGTAACATAGCACATGATGACGTTATGATCTGTGAATCATCATGTTCCATTTAGAAACTCAGCATGAATTACTGTAATATAATCACGTTGATCAAGTGTCATTATATTATACTAACTCATGCTTCAGCTCCCAACACTTTTTCAAGAATATTCCTATTTTAAACTCGAATGTTTCAGAATTTAGAAACTAAAATAGTTTTTTTTATGATATAATACAGATAGCGCGAAGAGGTAAATGATTTCAGATAAGAATAATTATAAAAATATCTTAGAATGTCTAATATCAGAGGATGATGAAGGATATTGTCCGCAGGGGTTTAGAGTCAGGAGCAAGGTATTGGTTAATGACTTCAGCAAGTACTGAATCATTTGGATTCTTTGAAGGCAGGTTCAGCCTTTGTGATTTGTCCACAGCCTCCTTTATACTTTGCTCAATCCGTTTTCCAGTTCCAAAGCTTCTCTTTTTCTGAGCTTTGCCAATATACTATCCTTTATCATCCAACTTTTTACTGTTAAGGTCGTTTACAGTTTTTGCTGCTTCATCAGCATTTTTCAAAATTTCGAGAACTGGTTCGCAGTTTAGGGTGTTTTTCAGAAATTTCTCATTCAAAGAATGTAAGTCTTGGAGGTAGACGTTGTGTGTATATGTAATTGTTGATGTAGACATGCTGCGAGGTTTCAAAATACTGATTGCTAATTCTCAATAATTGGTATGGCAATTCTTGTTATAAGGTACGAATGAGTATATGATAGGGTTTCGATAATTATAATGAATTTTTTTTTTTTTTGAAAGTCAAAGATCAGTGAAGTTGTTGGTAAGTTTATTGCTAATGTGGTAAATATAAATGATTCCCCGGTAACGTTGGCGAAAGGGCAACGTATTTATCGAGGTTATAATAAGACTGTTTTGATTGAGAAGTCGAAGTTGACTTGCTGGAGCTGTGACAAAACTGTCTATTTTGAAACGGAATTGAAAAGTTATTTTAGCTAGTAAATGCCAAAGGGTCTAACACGGATACGTGTCGAACTATGACTTGGGTTTTGAGAGTTTTTCAGGTGTATAACTGTGAGTAACATGTGGTTGGATCATCATCTCGATTGTTCCTTAGTTGAAGTGTCTTCAGGAATTTTGAAGGGTTTGAGCACATATTGTAATCGTTAATACATATGATGTTCTAACACAGTTTTGAAGTCAAAGTATAGCTTTAAAAGATATAGGAATCTAAGAGTGATGATACTGGTTATATTTCGAATTGAATTATGCGATTTCAAAATCAGAATATGTAATTGAATTTGAATGAGTATGATTGTTTTGATTTATATGAAAGAATGGATATTGTTGTGAAAGTAGGGAGTATAGTTGATGATTGCTGAATCAGTTTCGAAAAATGTAATATATTAATTGTGAATTTATATATCTCTCGGGTATTACCTACCCGTTAAAAAAATTTTCACAATTAATATTTTGTACAAAAGAAGTTTATTACAGTCTTTATGAAAATATATGTGTATATTTTCTTTAGATGTAATATAGATTTAATGAGTTAATATTAAATTAAACTCATTTGTTTTATGGTTGGAACTAGAATTGAGTAATCCCTAAAACTTTATAAATTGCATAAGTATTTCTTCAATAATATTGAAATTATGAATCATTACTTTGTTATTTGTTGGTTTTCGTGAAATTCTTGTGAACTTCGCAAGGTACGAATGATGTTATTTGAAAAGTTTCGAGTACATCGATGATGAAAGTGTAAAATCAAACATATATTCGAATAATACACTTGATTAATTATGAATTGGATTTTTATTGAATTGAGATAGAGATTGTAATTAACGATGGTTAAGTTGCGGACGAAGGACGTACATCATTGCATATTTGTAATATGAATTAACTGAGTAGTTAAGATTCACACATAATAGCTTAGTACGGGAAGATTTATTATGGTTTAAAAATTTATACATATAAAATATACATATAAATCTTTCGATTGGAAATGAGTTAATACTTCATAACTCATTGATACAATATATTTGTTGTTGATTCGTAATGATGTCCACAATGATTCTTGAACTGACAGAGTTTGTGATGTTAAGGTGCTGTTGATTCTGACGATACTGAAGGCACTGACTGTGTTGATGATGCTACGGTCCTGTTGATGCTGTTGGTAAAACAATTCTAGCTTGTAAATCGTACACCATTTTTGATCAAAGTTTCTACTCTACCATCTTCGTTCACTCATCCGATTTACGGTCAGAATTAAATAATCTCTAAGATTTTGGAGATTACATAACTGCCGCAGAGATATCTCTTCAATGAAGTTTATGAATTAATACTTCATCGTTTGTTGTTGTTGATATTCCTGGATATTTACAGGGCGTATGACGTTGATGTTTGAGATACAGATTGTGATGTTGCGGTATGGGATGTGGATGTTGTTGTTGGTGGTGGTGATGGTACTGTTGGTGTTGCTGATGGTGGTACTGTTTATGCTGCTGGTGCTGCTGGTGCTGTTTGTAACCTTTGCACCATATTCTCCAAAGCCACTACCCGAGCGCGAAGCTCGTTGACTTCTTCTATTACATCGAGGTGATTGTCGGTTCGGACGAGCGGATAAATAAAATCTAGAATTTGGTGTAGTATGTAATCGTGACGAGATACTCTAGAAATAAGAGAGAAAATGGTGTTTCGGATAGGTTCGCCGGTAAGTGCTTCAGGTTCTTCGCCAAGAGGACAATGTGGTGGATGGAAGGGATCACCTTCTTCTTGTCTCCAATGATTAAGGAGGCTACGAACCCATCCCCAATTCATCCAGAATAGATGATGACTAATTGGTTGATCCATTCCGGTCACACTGCTTTCGAAACTTGAGTGGGATTCCATTTCGGAATCCGAGGGACTTGAACTAATGACAAATTCCATTTCGTACGATTGAATAAAGAATTTTTCGATATGAAATGATTTTTCAGCTATCGGGTGGTATTCTAATTATATAGAGCAAAAGGTTTCGTAGATTACGGAGGAATTTACGGAATATGTCAGGCAAAGTTTACAGTAACAGATACGCTAAGATATGAATTTTGTCTATACACTATTCATGCAATCATTGCAATAAGATGTGTCTAGACTAAGAATGATAAGCAGGTAATTTCCGACAAAAATGATGAGCAAAACTTTTAACATGCAGACACGGTCGAAGTCCAGACTCACTAATGCATCCTAACGACTATCAGTTAGACACACTAATGCAGACCTGGTTCGCTAAGACCACCGCTCTGATACCAACTGAAAGGACCCGTTCATATACATTATAAACGATTCACAATAGTTGATTACATCGCGAGGTATTTGACCTCTATATGATACATTTTACAAACATTGCATTCGTTTTTAAAAGACAAACTTTCTTTACAACGAAAGTTGACAGCATGCATGATGTGCAGCGGGGTAGTATAAAAAATAGCTTATATTTTTACAGGAAAAACTATTAAATACGATACATTTTTACAAAAGATATTTATTTATTTAGAGAATGGATATACTTAAACCTTGCTACAACACTTATAGGCAGTGTACCTAATCGTACAGTAGTGTAGTTTTTAGTAAGTCCGGTTCGTTCTACAGGGAAATCTTTAAACAAAGCTTAACGCTATATTAGTTTACTTTTATAAAAATACAAATATATATATAAGTAATATTATTATTATAAAAGGGGGGGTTTTTACCATTTAATGACCGGTTTGTCGATTTTAAAACTTTAGTCGCAGTTAAAACCAAATGTAAAATATTAAAAATAAATACAAGACTTAAATTAAAGCGTAAAGTAAATAAAGATAATGAAATTGCGAATAATAAAAGTGCGATAAAATAAACTTGCGATAATTAAAAAGTACGATAATTAAAAGTGCAATTAAATACAATAACAATAAAAATGCGATAATTAGAAGTGCAATTAAATAAAGGAAATTAAATATGAAATAAAAGAATTATGCTTATTTAAACTTCCGTAATCATGATGTTTGACGTGTTGATTTTAGTTTTATGCCCATGGGTTAATTGTCCTTTGTCCTGGATTATTTAATATATCCGTCTGGTTTTTGTCCATAACAGTCCATCAGTCATAAATATAAAGTGCGAGTGTCCTCGTCAAATTATCCTTATACCCGAAGTTAAATATTCCAACTAATTGGGGACTTAAACTGTAACAAGATTTTAATACTTTGTTTAATAATTACACCAGGATGTCGACTGAGTGTAACCCAAGGTTTTAATACTTTGTTATCAATTATACCAAGTGTCCTTGTACATAATTTCACCCCTGTTTTAATTATTCTAGTGGCTATTAATCCATTCCCGTGTCCGATTAAATGAACGATTATTCGTACATATAAATACCCCGCCCATCGTGTCCGATCGAGTGTATATGGTAATTTATAGGGATGCCCAATTGTAAATCTTTATATTAATATTAACAAACTATGATTTAGTTAAACAAATATAAAGCCCATTAATAGCCCATAGTCTAATTTCCACAAGTGTCGTTCTTTTGTCCAAACCCCAATTATGGTACAAAGCCCAATTACCCAATTTTAGTAATTAGCCCAACATCATGATTACTTCGGATTAAATAAGCATAATAATAACTTAGCTACGAGACATTAATGTAAAAAGGTTGAACATAACTTACAATGATTAAAAATAGCGTAGCGTTACACGGACAGAATTTCGACTTACACCCTTACAATATTCGCTAACATACCCTTATTATTAGGATTAAAATTAAAATTAAAATATAAATTATATATATATATTTTACGTATATAGATAGAGAGAATGATATATGATGATTAAAAATGCTCAGAATTCGGTTGCTTTTATAGGGAGTTTCAATCTTTGGGGCTCCGTGACTCGCGGCACTTTTGGCCTTCAAACTCCGCGAGTCGCGGAGTTTGAAATTACAGCTCACCCATTTTGGAGTCTCTCTTGCCGACGGTTTTTATTTATTTATATAATATATAAATAATTATAAGAATTATTTAAATATTATATTATATTTATGTGCATAGTTGCCTTGTAATTTTTAGTCCGTTGCGTAGAGCGTTGAGAGTTGACTCTGGTCCCGGTTCCGGATTTTCGAACGTCCTTGCGTACAATTTTATATTTTGTACTTTGCGTTTTGAATCTTGTACTCTTGTAATTTCGAGACGTTTCTTATAAATAATTGGAACCTCTTTGATTGTAAATTGTACTTTTGAGCTTTTTGGTCGTTTGCGTCTTCAATTCGTCGAATCTGTCTTTTGTCTTCACCTTTTATTATTTAAACGAATATCACTTGTAAATAGAACAATTGCAACTAAAAGCTTGTCTTTTTTGAGGAATAATGCTATGAAATATATGTTCGTTTTTAGCATTATCAAATATTCCCACACTTGAGCGTTGCTTGTCCTCAAGCAATATCGTCTTGAAATACTAGAATCACTTCTTTATTCTTCACACTTTGTACATCAGTGATTTCTATACAGCGGTATAAACAATGGTAGTAACGATATGGTTTACAGTCCCACATGACTATAAAAATTTAGATCCATTAAGGAAATTGGATCTTTATGAAAACATTTGATCTTTTGAAAATTAAATCTAGTTTTTACCCTAGATAAGTTTTTCGGAATAACCCTTTACCGGTGTTTGCAAATTATTTTTGTGGGTTTGGTGGGTTTCAGATTTGAAAATTTTAGCTCAAAACTTGCGGTTTTGTGTCACCCACTTGCTAACCTTGTATTTGGAAAGCAACACGTCCAGTTTACTTGTCCCGTATATTACCTTTCGGTAAACTACCGTCCGGTTGTAAAGGAAAGCGTTGAACAAGCAACTGTTAAGGCAATGTCCCCTGACATGCTTTTAATTATGGTCTATAACGTGTCGGACGCAATTACTATCCTTGGTAGGAGCAATAGTAAAGCTCACCCTTATGATTTTTTGGTCTGGCACAAGGTCCTGTCTTTGACCATGCTATGCAACCACCGTTCTTACGGTTGACACCCGATTTAGTTCAGGTGACCTAATGAATTCCAGGTGAATTCCTAGGATTTCACGTTCAATGATAATGAACGCATTGAAAATAGGGTTTTCATAAAACAAATCGGTTTGTAATTTTGATCAAAATATTTTCTCGTTCAAGCTCGAGTTTAGATATCATTGAATTCCATGAGTTTGTAATTCTCAATCTTTAAGGTCAATCTCAAGGATTGAGTTATATCAGGCTTAAAAGCTGATTTTTGATCTTTTAAGGAGATTATCCTTTCTGGGGATCTGATTCATTAGTCTTATCAAGCTAATTTGCATGGTGCCCCCCCATTTTACGAGATCAATCCTTCTCATGGTTAGGATAAATCTGACCACTTGGCGACCCTGTTTTATGCTGAGGTCCATGGATTTCCTGCTGATTTTAGTGATGACTTTTCTAGATTTTTCGTCAACCTATAGCTAGTCTGGACGACAACTTCATGACCTAAATCAAGAAGCGCGTTTCTTTTTCGGAAGACTTTACTTCCTTTTAATGATGGAATTGATTCATCGTGTAGATCCATCTCTTCTTTTCTTTCATCGGGTAAAACAGTTTAGTTTAGTCCAAAGCAAAAGTATTTTCAGTTATTTGTTACAGATATATGTGACATATGTTTAAGATAACTTGGTAAATTTTCCCACACTTGGCTTTTATTTTCCTTTTTATCGTCCTCTATTTCATTTTAAATGAATTTTAACATTTTGGTTTGTTTCTCAATTTATGTCCTTTCTGAGGTAACAATAATTTCGGTGTTAAAACCTAGTTTTATCGTTCATAAATATGTATAAACATGATTTTGAGTTCATTTAATTGAAAATTTTGAAAATTTTTACTAGATTTGGGTAGTCAGTATATAAGACTAGGGCTGTTCTTTATTATCAGAGAGCACTAGATTCTAATACAACTACTGCTTTACTAGTATTTTTAATGGTAACCAAGTGTATAAAGATAAAAATTTTAAAAATCCGCAAGAATTTAACCCCTTCCCACACTTAAGATCTTGCAATGCCCTCATTTGCAAGAAATCAGTACAATTTAAATTATTGAGGGTGATTTGTGTGAAAATGATTAAATTTTTACCAAAGTTTCTAAATATATTGGTGTTTGTTTGCTGAATGATAAATGGTGCACATCATTTGTTCATTCCGTCTTGTTGTTATTTCACATATATTTTGCAACTTGACGTCAAAATTAGTTGCTTTTGCTGAACTTAATGCCAGTCTTTGAAAATGCGTTGTTTTACCCTGTTGTGTACATAAGATAAACTGCAAACATATATACATATTTTTGAAGTTTGGTATATTACCCCACATTCAAAAATTATTAAAATCTAAGAATAAAAGTTAGAAAATTATAAAAACTATTACAATATTAACATAAGTATTAAACATATCAACATTACAAATTACAAAATAAATAAGACTAAGTAGACTAGGGATGATACTGGTACCAATAGGGGTTCCAAGCATAACCATAGGTGCTATAGAATGCTTCGGCAGGGTTATACGTAGGATACGGTGGTTGCATCTCTATAGACCTGGGAGGGAAGATGGGTTTCGGTGTAGGAATATAGTTTCTACCTATATGTTGGCAATGAGCTATGATTTGGTTCTGATGAACTTGCCAATCTTCAAATGCTCTTTGTCTAGCATTTTCGTACTCCTGTGAAGCTATAAACCTTTGCATTTCTTGCATCTCATTTCCCCCTCCTACATTACCTTGCTGTTGGTTTCTCTCAACCTGTGGATGTCTACCATGGTATTGTACTGCGGCGTTATTTCGCCTCTTCAAAACTTTCGCACCATGGTATACATTTAAACCTATAGTATCGCGGGGTTCTGGTTCTTCCACTAATAATCCCCCCCGACTTATATCCACACCGAGATATTCAGCAATCAAAGTAATAAAAATACCACCTCCTATTATGCTATGCGGTCTCATCTCCCTAACCATAGCTGATAAATAATAACCCACACAATACAGTATACTTACAGCGCTTTGTGGGTCTCGAATACACATATGGTAAAACAAATCCTGTTCATTTACCTTTTCCTTGTTCTTACCCCTTTGTGTAATCGAATTAGCTAAAAACCTATGAATTACTCTTAATTCAGCTCTATCTATATCCAAATAAGAGTAATTTCCCCCTTTGAAACGGTGATGGCTTGTCATTTGACTCCACACACCGTGTGTATCAAAATTTTCATCTATCTTTCTACCATTTAGTATCAACCCTCTACAATCGGCAGATGCTAACTCCTCAGGCGTATATATACGTAAAGCCTGAGCCATGTCTAGTAAAGACATGTGGCGCATCGAACCTCCTAACAAAAATCTAATAAAAGATCGGTCGGTTAAACTAGCTACCCGATCATTTAATTCTATACTACACAACAATTCTTCACACCATACTTTATATACAGGTCTACGCATGGTGAATAAACGTACCCAGTCATTAAAAGTAGAATTACCATACCTCTGTACAAGTAATTCCCTAATTGGCCCGGCCAATTCTACAGCTTCTAAGGGTCCCCATTCTATAACCCTAGGTACCTCAACAACCTTAAAATGAAGAGTATGCAAACCCCTTTGGTATTTTGGATAATCTATCCAAAGTCTGTCAAATCTCAGGTTCGGGTGCAACTCTTCCAAGTGCATATCAGAAAATGTCATGACTGGGTGAGGTATATCTTGCTTGTAGTAGTTATCCACCTCCTGTTGTTCCGCATTCTCAGCAGGAGCATTGCGGGCTTGGGATGAAGATTCACCCCTTTCAGTCTGCAAAACACATCAAACACAATTTTTGTGCATCCAAATATGCATTAGTGTCAGCAAAATCATCAATCAAAATAATTACAATGACATGATCAATTTATATCAAACTTAAGCTCATTTTCACATTTTCATCAAATCTACACTTTTTCAAATAAGCATATACGAAAATGTTCGCCAAGTTCATAAGCATTCAATTCAAATAACATGTCAAAATAATCATCACTAGCAATTAAACAAGTTTCAAATGGCATTATCTCTCAAAAATCAAGTTCATGAATTTTAAACTTGAAAAAGTCCACTTTAATTATCAAAATCATGTTTAGGCTCAAAGTTTGGATCATTTAACTACCTAGACATGTTACACTACTTAATTTAGCAACAATTCATGACAAAAATCGGCCATAACCTGTTTATATCAAAAAGCCCCAAATTTGCTCAAGAACACAAATCCTAGATTACTCTAAATTTGAAGTTTAAGGCTTCTAATCATGTTAAATAGCATCAATCTAGGTTATACAAGCATAATACATAAACAATTTAAGCATAATTACACTAAAAAGCATCAAAATCAAATTGGGGAAAAAATTGCTCAAGAACACCAAATTTCGGATTAAATGGTGTTTAGGTGTAGAAATTTACCGTTTTTCTTGAGTAATTCCTAGATAGCATCCTTCTCAACATGATTTTAGTAAAAAATTTGGTGATTAAAGGTTAAAAAATGTGATTTTGGGGGTGTTTTTGCGTGTTTTTTCGAGGGTTTTTCGCTGTGTTCTTCGCAGTTTTGTGGTGTGGGGAGTGAACTGATCTGTTTTTTTACGTTTTATTTTTTTTCTGGGTTTTGGTCCTCCCGCGACTCGCGGTGATTTACCCTTCAAACTCCGAGAGTCGCGGAGTTTTTTTTTTTTTTTTATATATCTTATACTAATTAAAACAATTAAGTAATTAATTTTAAAATTTTGTTTCCCTTGTTATTTAGGACGAGGTCGTTTCGGATCGATGTCCTAGTCCGTCCCTCGACAAAATTTTAAAATTTGTCTTTTTGTAGCGATTGTTTTAAAAGCTAAGATTTTTGGGTTTTTTTTAATGTTTTTGGCATACTTTAATTCAATAAGATTAAAAATAATGATAATAAAAGTTCTCGTCCCTCCATCGGGTAAAGCAATTTCGGTTTAAAGACCTAGTCTTCAACTTACGACGAATTTTAAAAATCATATTTTTAACTTAATGAGATAAAGTAAATTTTTGTTTTTAAATTCACACAATTTAAATATAAATTCAAAATTAATATTAAAAATTCACACCAAACTTACAACTTGAAATGCATAAAATTAAAAATTCATATTTTGAAAATTAAAAATTCACACCAAACTTAATTTAAAAATTCATATTATAAATTCACACCAAACTTATATTAATTTTTCAAATATTTACAATTTTAAAAATATTGTTTTTACAAAGTTTACAATATTAATTTAAGATTTAAATATTAATTTTAAAAACATGGTAAAAATAAAATTAAAAATTTTTTTAGCTTTTTATCCCACTTTAATCAATCAAATATTATCAAAAATATGCGCCCCTCTTTTCGGTAAAGTAATTTCGGTTCCAAGACCTAATTTAACTCATGACGAATTTTTGAAATATTTTGGGTTGATTGATTAAAGATATTTATACCTTAAGAATAAACGTTAAATTTCGCAGTGATGTAATAAATTTTTGAATGATATCAATAATTTCGGTCGCCAAACCTAATTTTATTCAATACCAATTTAATACTTTTTAGCGAACAAATTAGCGTTTATTATCAAAAGGTTAAAAATAAAAAAAAATAAAATAAAAACTGTACAGACTTACCTGTGAAATAGATTTCTTAGTTATATGATCTATCCCATTCATAAGATAGTCGGTTTAATTGGTTTTCCATAGCTACATAGGCGTAACCTCGAGCATTCAGTTTCTTTTCTTCTAAACATATGAACGGTCCGTCTCTGCATAAAGTAACAAATTCGGTGTTTGAATAGGTTTGATTATTTGAACATTTACCTCCATGTGACCATTTTCTGCATTTGTGACATCTTTCTAGGTGTCGTGCTCTTCTTTTCGCTGCGGATTTTGATTTTCCTTTACCAAATTGTAACTTATTATCTTCGCATCTGGATTCTTTTCTAACTCCGTCCATTCTTTCTCTGATTACTGATACTATTTCACTCGGTAGTATGTCATTATTACGTTTAGTGATCAAAGCGTGTAGCATTAGACCATGGTTTAGTTCACAGGCAGTCTTCATTTCCTAAAAAAAATAAAAATTCAGAATGGGGGGAGAAGACTAGTTCTTTAGGGTCTGCTAGGGAAAGACCATTCGGGTTCCATTTTCGAGAACTACACGAAAACAGACAATCTAACTCTAACAGAAATACATAAATCCCCTATACTTAGTTAGCTGTTGATGTGCAGCGGGGTAGTATATAAAATAGTTTATATTTTACTAGGAAAAACTATTAAATACGATACAATTTTACACAAGATATTTATTTATTTATAGAATGGATATACTTAAACCTTGCTACAACACTTATAGGCAGTGTACCTAATCGTACAGTAGTGTAGTTTTTAGTAAGTCCGGTTCGTTCCACAGGGAAATCTTTAAACAAAGCTCAACGCTATATTAGTTTACTTTTATAAAAATACAAATATATATATAAGTAATATTATTATTATAAAGGGGGGTTTTTACCGTTTAATGACCGGTTTGTCGATTTTAAGATTTTAGTCGCAGTTAAAACCTAATGTAAAATATAAAATAAATACAAGACTTAAATTAAAGCGTAAAGTAAATAACGATAATGAAATTGCGAATAATAAAAATGCGATAAAATAAAATTTCGATAATTAAAAAGTACGATAATTAAAAGTGCGATTAAATAACAATAAATAAAAGTGCGATAATTAGAAGTGCAATTAAATATAAAATAAAGGAAATTAAATATGAAATAAAAGAATTATGCTTATTTAAACTTCCATAATCATGATGTTTGACGTGTTGATTTTAGTTTTATGCCCATGGGTTAATTGTCCTTTGTCCTGGATTATTTAATATGTCCGTCTGGTTTTTGTCCATAACAGTCCATCAGTCATAAATATAAAGTGCGAGTGTCCTCATCAAATTATTATTATACCCGAAGTTAAATATTCCAACTAATTGGGGATTCGAATTGTAACAAGGTTTTAATACTTTGTTTAATGAATACACCAGGTTATCGACTGCGTGTAAACCAAGGTTTTACCACTTTGTTAACAATTACACCAATTACCCTTGAATGTAATTTCACCCCTGTTTTGATTATTCTAGTGGCTATTAATTCATTCCCGTGTCCGGTTAAATGAACGATTATTCGTACATATAAATACCCCGCCCATCGTGTCCGATCGAGTGTATATGGTAATTTATAGGGACGCCCAATTGTAAATCTTTATATTAACATTAACAAACTTTCATTTAGTTAAACAAATATAAAGCCCATTAATAGCCCATAGTCTAATTTCCACAAGTGTCGTTCTTTTATCCAAACCCCAATTATGGTACAAAGCCCAATTACCCAATTTTAGTAATTAGCCCAACATCATGATTACTTCGTTTTAAATAAGCATAATAATAACTTAGCTACGAGACATTAATATAAAAAGGTTGAACATAACTTACAATGATTAAAAATAGCGTAGCGTTACACGGACAGAATTTCGACTTACACCCTTACAACATTCGCTAACATAACCTTATTATTAGGATTTAAAATTAAAATTTAAATTAAAATATAAATTATATATATATATTACGTATATATTGAGAGAGAGATTGAAATAGAATATGAAATTTGATCAGAATTCGGTTTGCTTTATAGCCAGAGTTGAATTTTGGGGCTCCGCGACTCGCGGCAAAAACCCCTTCAATCTCCGCGAGTCGCGGAGATAGTATTTACAGCTCAGTCCTTGGAGTTTTCTCTGCCGACGGTTTTTTATATATAAATATAATATATATATAATTAATATAATTAATTATATATTATATTATATTTATATACATAGTTAACTTGTAATTTTTAGTCCGTTGCGTCGAGCGTTAAGAGTTGACTCTGGTCCCGGTTCCGGATTTTCGAACGTCCTCGCGTACAATTTAATATCTTGTACTTTGTGTTTTGAATCTTGTACTTTTGTAATTTCGAGACGTTTCTTATCAATAATTGGAACCTTTTTGATTGTCTTTTGTACTTTTGAGCTTTTTGGTCGTTTGCGTCTTCAAATCGTCGAATCTGTCTTTTGTCTTCACCTTTTATTATTTAAACGAATATCACTTGTAAATAGAACAATTGCAACTAAAAGCTTGTCTTTCTTGAGGAATAATGCTATGAAATATATGTTCGTTTTTAGCATTATCAAATATTCCCACACTTGAGCGTTGCTTGTCCTCAAGCAATATCGTCTTGAAATACTAGAATCACTTCTTTATTCTTCACACTTTGTACATCAGTGATTTCTATACGGCGGTATAAACAATGGTAGTAACGATATGGTTTACAGTCCCACATGACTATAAAAATTTAGATCCATTAAGGAAATTGGATCTTTATGAAAACATTTGATCTTTTGAAAATTAAATCTAGTTTTTACCCTAGATAAGTTTTCCGGAATAACCCTTTACCGGTGTTTGCAAAATATTTTTGTGGGTTTGGTGGGTTTCAAATTTGAAAATTTTAGCTCAAAACTTGCGGTTTTGTGTCACCCACTTGCTAACCTTGTATTAGGAAAGCAACACGTCCAGTTTACTTGTCCCGTATATTACCTTTCGGTAAACTACCGTCCGGTTGTAAAGGAAAGCGTTGAACAAGCAACTGTTAAGGCAATGTCTCGTGACATGCTTTTGATTATGGTCTATAACGTGTCGGACGCAATTACTATCCTTGGTAGGAGCAATAGTAAAGCTCACCCTTATAATTTTTCGGTCTGGCACAAGGTCCTGTCTTCGACCATGCTATGCAACCACCGTTCTTACGGTTGACACCCGATTTAGTTCAGGTGACCTAATGAATTCCAGGTGAATTCCTAGGATTTTACGTTCAATGGTAATGAACGCATTGAAAATAGGGTTTTCAGAAAACAAATCGGTTTGTAATTTTGATCAAAATATTTTCTTGTTTAAGCTCGAGTTTAGATATCATTGAATTCCATGAGTTTGAATTCTCAATCTTTAAGGTCAATCTCTAGGATTGAGTAATATCAGTCTTAAAAGCTGATTTTTAATCTTTAAGGAGATTATCCTTTCTGGGGATCTGATTCATTAGTCTTATCCAGCTAATTTGCATGGTGCCCCCCCATTGTACGAGATAAATCCTTCTCATGGTTAGGATAAATCTGACCACTTGGCGACCCTGTTTAATGCTGAGGTCCGTGGATTTCCTGCTGATTTTAGTGATGACTTTTCTAGATTTTTCGTCAACCTACAGCTGGTCTGGACGACAACTTCATGACCTAAATCAAGAAGCACGTTTCTTTTTAGGAAGACTTTACTTCCTTTTAATGATGGAATTGATTCATCGTGTAGATCCATCTCTTCTTTTCTTTTATTGGGTAAAACAGTTTAGTTTAGTTCAAAGCAAAAGTATTTTCAGTTATTGGTTACAGATATATGTGACATATGTTTAAAATAACTTGGTAAATTTTCCCACACTTGGCTTTTATTTTCCTTTTTATCGTCCTCTATTCCATTTTAAATGAATTTTAACATTTTAGTTTGTTTCTCAATTTATGTCCTTTCCGAGGTAACAATAATTTCGGTGTTAAAACCTAGTTTTATCGTTCATAAATATGTATAAACATGATTTGAATTCATTTAATTGAAAAATTTTACTAGAATTGGGTAGTCAGTATATAAGACTAGGGCTGTTCTTTTTTTATCAGAGAGCACTAGATTCTAATACAACTACTGCTTTACTAGTATTTTTAATGGTAACCAAGTGTATAAAGTAAAAAATTTTAAAATCCGAAAGAATTTAACCCCTTCCCACACTTAAGATCTTGCAATGCCCTCATTTGCAAGAAATCAGTAACAATTTAAATTATTGAGGGTGATTTGTGTGAAAATGATTAAATTTTTACCAAAGTTTCCAAATATATTGGCGTTTGTTTGCTGAATGATAAATGGTGCACATCATTTTTTCATTCCGTCTTGTTGTTATTTCACATATATTTTGCGTCTTGTCGTCAAAATTAGTTGCTTTTGCTGAACTTAATGCCAGTCTTTGAAAATGCGTTGTTTAACTCATGACGAATTTTTGAAATATTTTGGGTTGATTGATTAAAGATATTTATACCTTAAGAATAAACGTTAAATTTCGCAGTGATGTAATAAATTTTTGAATGATATCAATAATTTCGGTCGCCAAACCTAATTTTATTCAATACCAATTTAATACTTTTTAGCGAACAAATTAGCGTTTATTATCAAAAGGTTAAAAATAAAAATAAAAATAAAAACTGTACAGACATACCTGTGAAATAGATTTCTTAGTTATATGATCTATTCCATTCATAAGATAGTCGGTTTAATTGATTTTCCATGGCTACATAGGCGTAACCTCGAGCATTCAGTGTCTTTTCTTCTAAACATATGAACGGTCCGTCTCTGCATAAAGTAACAAATTCGGTATTTGAATAGGTTTGATTATTTGAACATTTACCTCCATGTGACCATTTTCCGCATTTGTGACATCGTTCTAGGTGTCGTGCTCTTCTTTTCGCTGCGGATTTTGATTTTCCTTTACCAAATTGTAACTTATTATCTTCGCATCTGGATTCTTTTCTAACTCCGTCCATTCTTTCTCTGATTACTGATACTAATTCGCTCGGTAGTATGTCATTATTACGTTTAGTGATCAAAGCGTGTAGCATTAGACCATGGTTTAGTTCACAGGCAGTCTTCATTTCGTAAAAACCTAAAAAAATAAAAATTCAGAATGGGGGGAGAAGACTAGTTCTTTAGGGTCTGCTAGGGAAAGACCATTCGGGTTCCATTTTCGAGAACTACACGAAAACAGACAATCTAACTCTAACAGAAATACATATTATCCTTTAAAGACTTGATTCTCCCCACACTTAGTTAGTTGTGGTATCGAAATTGTGATTAACTTCGTTGTCGACTTCCATCGGACCATGTATGTAATGTTTAACTCTGTGACCATTAACTTTAAATTCAATCCCATTTGAATTTATTAATTCTATCGTTCCGTATGGGAAAACTCTTTTGACTATGAATGGTCCAGACCATCTTGATTTCAATTTTCCAGGAAATAGCTTGAATCGTGAATTGAAAAGAAGAACTCTGTCTCCTTCTTTAAATTCTTTTGAACTTCTGATTCTTTTATCATGCCATTTCTTCGTTCTTTCTTTATAGATTAATGAATTTTCGTATGCTTCATGTCTTAATTCTTCTAATTCGTTTAGTTGACTTAATCGTAGACGTCCAGCTTCATGTAAATCAAGATTACATGTCTTCAAAGCCCAAAATGCTTTGTGTTCAATTTCTACTGGAAGATGACATGCTTTTCCATAAACAAGTCTAAAAGGTGTGGTTCCAATTGGAGTTTTTTAGGCTGTTCTAAAAGCCCAGAGTGCATCCTCCAATTTAATGGACCATTCCTTCGAATTTGATCCTACGGTTTTCTCTAGAATACGTTTTAAAGCTCGGTTGGTATTTTCAACTTGTCCACTTGTTTGTGGATGATATGCGGTGGAGATTTTATGAGTTACTCCATATCTTTTAAGAACTTTCTCAAGTTGATTATTACAGAAATGAGTACCCCGATCACTTATTAAAGCTTTCGGTGTTCCAAACCTTGCAAAAAGACGTTTTAAAAAGTTGACTACAACTCGTGCATCGTTAGTTGGGAGAGCTTGTGCTTCCGCCCATTTAGATACATAATCAATGGCTACGAGTATATATAGATTATTATGAGATTTTGGAAATGGACCCATAAAGTCAATACCCCAAATGTCAAATACTTCACATACTTGGATGACATTTTGTGGCATTTCATCACGTTGACTTATTTTTCTGGCCCTTTGACATGCATCACAGGATTTGCAAAGAAGGTGTGCGTCTTTGTAAATTGTAGGCCAATAGAATCCAGCTTCATAAACTTTTCTTGCTGTTAGTTGAGGCCCATAATGCCCTCCTGTTGGTCCTGTGTGACAATGGTTTAATATTTTACTAGCTTCATCTCCAAATACACATCGGCGTATTATTCCATCGGGACAACTTTTAAACAGATGTGGATCTTCCCAGAAATAGTGTTTTATATCACTGAAGAATTTCTTTCGTTTTTGGTACGATAATCCTTTTTCAAGGAATCCACAAACTAAGTAGTTTGCATAGTCTGCAAACCATGGGATTTCTTTATAATCTATCTTCAATAGATATTCATCAGGAAAGTTGTCTTGTATGGCTGATTCATTTAGAACTTCTAATTCGGGATTTTCAAGACGAGAAAGATGATCAGCGGCGAGATTTTCTGCTCCTCTTTTATCTCGGATTTCAATATCAAACTCTTGTAAGAGTAAGATCCAACGGATTAATCTTGGTTTAGCATCTTGTTTTGAAAATAGGTATCTAAGAGCAGAATGGTCTGTATAGACCACCGTTTTTGCTAGAACGAGATATGATCGAAATTTGTCAAAAGCAAAGTCAATAGCAAGGAGTTCTTTTTCCGTAGTTGTATAGTTTGTTTGTGCTCCTTGTAATGTCTTACTAGCATAATATATAGGTTGAAATCGTTTTTCAATCCTTTGTCCTAAAACGGCTCCCATTGCAAAATCACTTGCATCGCACATTAGTTCAAATGGTAGATTCCAATTTGGTGTTATCATGATCGGCGCATTAGTGAGTTTTTCTTTAAGAATATTAAAAGATTTGATACACTCATCTGAAAAGATGAATGGAGCATCCTTTTCTAGGAGTTTATTCATAGGAGTGGCAATTTTAGAAAAATCTTTTATGAAACGTCGGTAAAAACCGGCATGCCCTAGAAAACTCCTAACTCCTCTAACATTGGTGGGATGTGGAAGTTTAGCAATTACATCTACTTTAGCTCTATCCACTTCAATTCCTTCTTTTGAAATTTTATGTCCAAGAACGATGCCTTCTTTAACCATGAAATGGCATTTCTCCCAATTAAGTACTAGATTTGATTTTTCGCATCTAATTAGCATTCGTTCCAGATTAACTAGACATGATTTAAATGTATCACCGAAGACTGAAAAGTCATCCATGAATACTTCCATGCATTCTTCTATCATGTCATGAAAAATCGCCATCATACACCTTTGAAAGGTTGCAGGGGCGTTACAAAGTCCAAATGGCATGCGTTTGTAAGCAAAAGTACCATAAGGGCACGTGAATGTGGTTTTCTCTTGATCTTCGGGTGCTATTGGAATTTGAAAATATCCGGAAAATCCATCTAGAAAACAATAGTAACTATTTCCGGCTAATCTTTCCAACATTTGATCTATGAAAGGTAAGGGAAAGTGATCTTTTCTGGTGGCGTCATTTAATTTTCTATAATCAATACATACACGCCATCCTGTTACAGTCCTAGTAGGAATAAGCTCATTTTTCTCATTTGTGATGACAGTCATGCCACCCTTCTTAGGTACGCATTGAACTGGGCTTACCCATGGACTATCAGAGATTGGATATATCAAACCTGCATCTAGCAGTTTAATAATCTCTTTCTTAACTACATCTTGCATATTAGGATTTAGTCTTCGTTGGCGTTGCACATACGTTTTATGACCTTCTTCCATAAGGATTTTATGTGTGCAATACGAAGGACTTATTCCTTTAATATCATGAATCTTCCATGCAATGGCTGGTTTATGAGCTTTCAACACAGAAATGAGTTGTGATTTCTCATTTTCAGTAAGAGAAGACGATATTATTACAGGTAATTCAGATTCACCATGTAAATAAGCGTATTCCAAATGGTTTGGAAGTGGCTTTAACTCTAATTTCGGAGGTTCTTCTATCGATGATTTATATCGATATCTGTCTTCTTCTTTTAGCATTTGAATTTCTTCTGTTGTTGGTTCATATCCATTAGCTATAAGTGTAGCTAACATTTCAGCTTCATCAATTGGTTCATTACCTTCTCCTAAAGAACATTCTCCTGTTCCTTGTAATTCTGGAAATTCTTCTAATAATTCTGCATGTGCATCTATAGTTTGAATATAATAACATGTATCATCTGCAGATTGTGGTTGTTGCATTGCTCTATCAACTGAAAAGGTAACACTCTCATCCTCTATACTTAGGGTCAGTTTCTTACCGAACACGTCTATCATTGCTTTAGCCGTGTTTAAGAATGGTCTTCCTAATATGAGAGGAACTTGAGAATCTTCTTCCATGTCCAAAACAACAAAATCTACTGGAAATACTAAAGTACCAACTTTAACTAGCATGTTCTCCATTATCCCTCTAGGATATTTTATTGATCTATCGGCTAGTTGTATACTTATTCTTGTTGGTTTCAGTTCTCCAAGGTCTAGTTTAGCGTATAGTGAATACGGCATTAGATTTATACTAGCACCTAAGTCTGCCAATGCTTCTATTGAACTAAGACTACCCAGAAAACATGGAATTGTGAAACTTCCTGGATCAGATAATTTTTCTGGTATCTTATTCAACAGCACTGCTGAACAATTAGCATTCATAGTAACAGCCGAGAGTTCTTCCATTTTCTTTCTATTCGTGATTAGATCTTTCAAGAATTTAGCATACCTTGGCATTCTTGAAATCACATCAATGAAAGGAAGATTTACATTTATCTGTTTAAACATATCCAAGAATTTGGATTGCTCGGCTTCAAGTTTTTCTTTCTTCATTTTACTCGGGTAAGGAAGTGGTGGTTGGTTTGGTTTAACATAAGGTTTATCCTTAACTGTGTTATCTTCATTAACCTTTTCAACTACCGGTTCTTTTTCCTTATCTTGATCAGGTTGTGGTTCTTGTGGAGTAGGAGTAGTTTCATCAGAAGTTACAGGTATTTCAGGTGGTTTAAGTGTTGTACCACTTCTTGTGGTAATAGCTTTAGCTGTTTCATTCCGGGGGTTAGCATTTGTATCACTAGGTAGACTTCCCGGTTTTCTTTCACCTATCAACCTTGCTAGGTTACTTACTTCTTGTTCCAGATTTTGAATAGAAGCTTGTTGATTTCTAAATGCTTGAGCATTTTGTTCATTAGTTTGTTTTTGAGATGTGAAAAACTGCGTTTGAGTTTCAACTAGCTTTGTCATCATATCTTCTAAATTTGGCTTTTTATCATCGGTTTGTTGTGGTGGTTTGTTTTGAAAATTAGGTCTTTGCTGATTATAAGTATTATTGGATACTTGTTGATTGCTAGGACCTTGTTGGTTGTTGTATGGAATATTTCGGTTATAATTCTGGTTTTAATTGTAAATTGGTCTTGGCGGTTGATAATTATTCTGATAATTATTTCCAGGCCTTTGGTTTATGTATGAAATATTCTCTCTTTGTTCCATTGTTAATTCAATACTGAGACAATCTTTTGTCAAATGTGGTCCTCCACACTGCTCACAACTAATTCGTATTGAGTGAATATCTTTAGTCATCTTTTCCATTCGTCTCTCCACAGCATCTATCTTTGCGGAAATGGAATCTAAGTCATGGCTAGAATCGGCTCTAGCTGCTTTAGATGATCTAATGATATCTTTTTCTTGGTGCCACTCATGTGAGTGGGAAGCAGTGTTATCAATAATTTTGTAAGCATCAGTTTCGGTTTTCTTCATAATAGAACCACCCGCTGCTATATCTATGTCTTTCCTTGTAGTGATGTCGCATCCTTGGTAGAATATTTGTACTATTTGACAGGTGTCTAAACCATGTTGCGGACATCCTCTTAACAACTTTCCATATCTTGTCCACGCCTCATATAGAGTTTCATTTGGTTTCTGTGTGAACGTAACAATTTCTGCTTGAAGTCTTACGGCTTTAGATGCAGGAAAGAATTGTTTAAGAAATTTGTCAATTAAAACATCCCATGTATCGATCGCCCCTTCAGGTAACGATTCCAACCAATCTTTGGCTTCTCCCTTTAAAGTCCAGGGAAATAACATGAGATATATCTGTTCATCCTCCACTTCTCGGATTTTAAATAGTGTGCAGATCCTATTAAAGGTACGTAGATGTTCATTTGGATCTTCCTTCGGCGCACCACTAAATTGGCATTGATTAGTCACCATGTGTAGAATTTGTCCTTTGATTTCATAATCTGGCGCATTAATGTCTGGATGAGTAATTGCGTGACCTTGGCCAGTGCGTTTAGCTCTCATTCGGTCTTCCATACTTAAAGGTTCCAGATTCTCCATAATTGAATTTGTTGAATCGGTATCACTAGATGATTCTGTTTTAATGGTTCGTTCCTCAACAATCTCTGTTTGAATGATTGGTGGCTCCGGAGGAAAGTTTAGTGGTTCAGGATCTACGAACCGTTCCTGAATATTTTCCGGATTCTCAATTGTGAGGTTGGGTTCAAAAAATGGATTATCGGAAATTTGAACTGAAGTACTTGGTTGACTGGATGACGATTCTAAAGAAAAATCAACGGCGGTTATATTTGCTAAATGTCTTGATCTAGTTACAGGTGGTGAACGTACAAAAGGTGATGAACGTCTTGCTCGGTGCATTCACTGAATATCCTATTAGTTTTAAAAAGGAAAGAAAAATTATAATAAGTTATCCAATCAATAGACTTTTCTGATTTTGCCCACGTTTCGAATAGCCAAAAGATGCAGCAGAGGGGCAGGATTCGTTTGGTCTCAATATAATTGAGGACTGTTTGGCTCCAATAACCCGGTCCACGTACAAATCCAATTATTACTACGAACCAGAAAATTTTGATGTCTATTAATTTAACCACTTAAAATAAATTTTCGTAATTTTAAGAAATTTAGATAAGAAGTAGAAAAAATTCTAAATCCTAAAAACTAGAATGGCGAGAAATAAGAGAGAAAAAGAGTTCGTCGAAAAAGGTCGAAAAACGAAAAATGGTTGAAAAATAAAAGGTGACGGAAAAATAAAAGAAACTTATAAAAACTTAAAAATACTTTACTAACCTAACCTTATTACTACAACTAACTTAAAATTATAATCGCAAATTGTGATTACTAATTGGAATGATAATTGATACATAGTAAAAGGTCTAAAAATATTAAAGCTTACAGGAAAAACTAAATCCCAAATGGAAATAACTTAAAAAGAAACTAAAACTTAAAAAGGCGTCGCAAAATTCTAAAGCACCTAAATCTTAGTCTAAAGAAAAAGCACTTAAGGAATTCTACGGCAAAGCCTAAAAATCTAGGAGTAAAAATAACTATAGCAAAAACTAAGTTTAAAATTAAATATGAGCTAAAAATACAAATATTACGCTACAACGATTAAAAAGGTACAAAATATAAAAGTTATAAAAAGTTATAAAAATATTAGATTTTATAAAAATATTATTTTTATATTTTTTTTTTTTTACTAAACTATTAATTTTACAATTTTAATAAAACTAATTTAACTAAAATATATAAATAAAAAGTAAAAAGTAAAAATAAAACTAATTATAATAATAATACATAATTAGGTTTAAATAATAATAATAATAATTAAAACCCGTAATTAATGCAGGATTAGGGTTTCTGTGCGCGTGTCAGATGGTCTCCGCGAGTCGCGGCAATTAAAGAAGAAAACCCCGCGAGTCGCGGGGTTCAGAATTTCAGTTGACAGCTTTCAATTTTTACGCGTTTTTCTTTATTTTTTTTTATGTTTTTTGTTTTTTAAATAAATAAAAGATTTTAAAATAAAACTTATATTTTTATAAACTAAAATAGAAATAAAGAAACTTATAAAACTTAAATATTTAACAAAATCTTAAAAATACATATATTTTTGTTTTTCTTTTTATATTTTTAAAACGTATTTTTACAAAAACAAATTTTAATAAAAGTTAACTAAATTTTTTTTATATATTAGCGTTGCGCTTCCGGCTTTTAAGAGTGTTTCCCCGGCAGCGGCGCCAAAAATACTTGATGTGCAGCGGGGTAGTATATAAAATAGTTTATATTTTACTAGGAAAAACTATTAAATACGATACAATTTTACACAAGATATTTATTTATTTATAGAATGGATATACTTAAACGTTGCTACAACACTTATAGGCAGTGTACCTAATCGTACAGTAGTGTAGTTTTTAGTAAGTCCGGTTCGTTCCACAGGGAAATCTTTAAACAAAGCTCAACGCTATATTAGTTTACTTTTATAAAAATACAAATATATATATAAGTAATATTATTATTATAAAGGGGGGTTTTTACCGTTTAATGACCGGTTTGTCGATTTTAAGATTTTAGTCGCAGTTAAAACCTAATGTAAAATATAAAATAAATACAAGACTTAAATTAAAGCGTAAAGTAAATAACGATAATGAAATTGCGAATAATAAAAATACGATAAAATAAAATTTCGATAATTAAAAAGTACGATAATTAAAAGTGCGATTAAATAACAATAAATAAAAGTGCGATAATTAGAAGTGCAATTAAATATAAAATAAAGGAAATTAAATATGAAATAAAAGAATTATGCTTATTTAAACTTCCGTAATCATGATGTTTGACGTGTTGATTTTAGTTTTATGCCCATGGGTTAATTGTCCTTTGTCCTGGATTATTTAATATGTCCGTCTGGTTTTTGTCCATAACAGTCCATCAGTCATAAATATAAAGTGCGAGTGTCCTCATCAAATTATTATTATACCCGAAGTTAAATATTCCAACTAATTGGGGATTCGAATTGTAACAAGGTTTTAATACTTTGTTTAATGAATACACCAGGTTATCGACTGCGTGTAAACCAAGGTTTTACCACTTTGTTAACAATTACACCAATTACCCTTGAATGTAATTTCACCCCTGTTTTGATTATTCTAGTGGCTATTAATTCATTCCCGTGTCCGGTTAAATGAACGATTATTCGTACATATAAATACCCCGCCCATCGTGTCCGATCGAGTGTGTATGGTAATTTATAGGGACGCCCAATTGTAAATCTTTATATTAACATTAACAAACTTTCATTTAGTTAAACAAATATAAAGCCCATTAATAGCCCATAGTCTAATTTCCACAAGTGTCGTTCTTTTATCCAAACCCCAATTATGGTACAAAGCCCAATTACCCAATTTTAGTAATTAGCCCAACATCATGATTACTTCGTTTTAAATAAGCATAATAATAACTTAGCTACGAGACATTAATATAAAAAGGTTGAACATAACTTACAATGATTAAAAATAGCGTAGCGTTACACGGACAGAATTTCGACTTACACCCTTACAACATTCGCTAACATAACCTTATTATTAGGATTTAAAATTAAAATTTAAATTAAAATATAAATTATATATATATATTACGTATATATTGAGAGAGAGATTGAAATAGAATATGAAATTTGATCAGAATTCGGTTTGCTTTATAGCCAGAGTTGAATTTTGGGGCTCCGCGACTCGCGGCAAAAACCCCTTCAATCTCCGCGAGTCGCGGAGATAGTATTTACAGCTCAGTCCTTGGAGTTTTCTCTGCCGACGGTTTTTTATATATAAATATAATATATATATAATTAATATAATTAATTATATATTATATTATATTTATATACATAGTTAACTTGTAATTTTTAGTCCGTTGCGTCGAGCGTTAAGAGTTGACTCTGGTCCCGGTTCCGGATTTTCGAACGTCCTCGCGTACAATTTAATATCTTGTACTTTGTGTTTTGAATCTTGTACTTTTGTAATTTCGAGACGTTTCTTATCAATAATTGGAACCTTTTTGATTGTCTTTTGTACTTTTGAGCTTTTTGGTCGTTTGCGTCTTCAAATCGTCGAATCTGTCTTTTGTCTTCACCTTTTATTATTTAAACGAATATCACTTGTAAATAGAACAATTGCAACTAAAAGCTTGTCTTTCTTGAGGAATAATGCTATGAAATATATGTTCGTTTTTAGCATTATCAGCTGTGGTGTTGAAATTGTGATTAACTTCGTTGTCGACTTCCATCGGACTATGTATGTCGTGTTTAACTCTGTGACCATTAACTTTAAATTCAATCCCATTTGAATTTATTAATTCTATCATTTCGTATGGGAAAACTCTTTTGACTATGAATGGTCCAGACCATCTTGATTTCAATTTTCCAGGAAATAGCTTGAATCGTGAATTGAAAAGAAGAACTCTGTCTCCTTCTTTAAATTCTTTTGAACTTCTGATTCTTTTATCATGCCATTTCTTCGTTCTTTCTTTATAGATTAACGAATTTTCGTATGCTTCATGTCTTAATTCTTCTAATTCGTTTAGTTGACTTAATCGTAGACGTCCAGCTTCATGTAAATCAAGATTACAAGTCTTCAAAGCCCAAAATGCTTTGTGTTCAATTTCTACTGGAAGATGACATGTTTTTCCATAAACAAGTCTAAAAGGTGTGGTTCCAATTGGAGTTTTGTAGGCTGTTCTAAAAGCCGAGAGTGCATCCTCCAATTTAATGGACCATTCCTTCAGATTTGATCCTACGGTTTTCTCTAGAATACGTTTTAAAGCTCGGTTGGTATTTTCAACTTGTCCACTTGTTTGTGGATGATATGCGGTGGAGATTTTATGAGTTACTCCATATCTTTTAAGAACTTTCTCAAGTTGATTATTACAGAAATGAGTACCCCGATCACTTATTAAAGCTTTCGGTGTTCCAAACCTTGCAAAAAGACGTTTTAAAAAGTTGACTACAACTCGTGCATCATTAGTTGGGAGAGCTTGTGCTTCCGCCCATTTAGATACATAATCAATGGCTACGAGTATATATAGATTATTATGAGATTTTGGAAATGGACCCATAAAGTCAATACCCCAAATGTCAAATACTTCACATACTTGGATGACATTTTGTGGCATTTCATCACGTTGACTTATTTTTCCGGCCCTTTGACAAGCATCACAGGATTTGCAAAGAAGGTGTGCGTCTTTGTAAATTGTAGGCCAATAGAATCCAGCATCATAAACTTCTCTTGCTGTTAGTTGAGGCCCATAATGCCCTCCTGTTGGTCCTGTGTGACAATGGTTTAATATTTTACTAGCTTCATCTCCAAATACACATCGGCGTATTATTACATCGGGACAACTTTTAAACAGATGTGGATCTTCCCAAAAATAGTGTTTTATGTCACTGAAGAATTTCTTTCGTCTTTGGTACGATAATCCTTTTTCAAGGAATCCACAAACTAAGTAGTTTGCATGGTCTGCAAACCATGGAATTTCATTATAATCTATCTTCAATAGATATTCATCAGGAAAGTTGTCTTGTATGGCCGATTCATTTAGAACTTCTAATTCAGGATTTTCAAGACGAGAAAGATGATCAGCGGCGAGATTTTCTGCTCCTCTTTTATCTCGGATTTCAATATCAAACTCTTGTAAGAGTAAGATCCAACGGATTAATCTTGGTTTAGCATCTTGTTTTGAAAATAGGTATCTAAGAGCAGAATGGTCGGTATAGACCACCGTTTTTGCTAGAACGAGATATGATCGAAATTTGTCAAAAGCAAAGACAATAGCAAGGAGTTCTTTTTCAGTAGTTGTATAGTTCGTTTGTACTCCTTGTAACGTCTTACTAGCATAATATATAGGTTGAAATCGTTTTTCAATCCTTTGTCCTAAAACGGCTCCCATTGCAAAATCACTTGCATTGCACATTAGTTCAAACGGTAGATTCCAATTTGGTGTTATCATGATCGGCTCATTAGTGAGTTTTTCTTTAAGAATATTAAAAGATTTGATACACTCATCTGAAAAGATGAATGGAGCATCCTTTTCTAGGAGTTTATTCATAGGAGTGGCAATTTTAGAAAAATCTTTTATGAAACGTCGGTAAAAACCGGCATGCCCTAGAAAACTCCTAACTCCTCTAACATTGGTGGGATGTGGAAGTTTAGCAATTACATCTACTTTAGCTCTATCCACTTCAATTCCTTCTTTTGAAATTTTATGTCCAAGAACGATGCCTTCTTTAACCATGAAATGGCATTTCTCCCAATTAAGTACTAGATTTGATTGTTCGCATCTAATAAGCATTCGTTCCAGATTAACTAGACATGATTCAAATGTATCACCGAAGACTGAAAAGTCATCCATAAAAACTTCCATGAATTCTTCTATCATGTCATGAAAAATTGCCATCATGCACCTTTGAAAGGTTACAGGGGCGTTGCAAAGTCCAAATGGCATGAGTTTGTAAGCAAAAGTACCATAAGGGCACGTGAATGTGGTTTTCTCTTGGTCCTCGGGTGCTATTGGAATTTGAAAATATTCGAAAAATCCATCTAGAAAACAATAGTAACTATTTCCGGCTAATCTTTCCAACATTTGATCTATAAAAGGTAAGGGAAAGTGATCTTTTCTGGTGGCGTCATTTAATTTTCTATAATCAATACACACACGCCATCCTGTTATAGTCCTAGTAGGAATAAGCTCATTTTTCTCATTTGTAATGACAGTCATGCCACCCTTCTTAGGTACGCATTGAACTGGGCTTACCCATGGACTATCAGAGATTGGATAAATTAGACCTGCGTCTAGCAGTTTAATAATCTCTTTCTTAACTACATCTTGCATATTAGGATTTAGTCTTCGTTGGCGTTGCACATACGTTTTATGACCTTCTTCCATAAGGATTTTATGTGTGCAATACGAAGGACTTATTCCTTTAATATCATGAATCTTCCATGCAATGGCTGGTTTATGAGCTTTCAACACAAAAATGAGTTGTGATTTCTCATTTTCAGTAAGAGAAGACGATATTATTACAGGTAATGCAGATTCACCATGTAAATAAGCGTATTCCAAATGGTTTGGAAGTGACTTTAACTCTAATTTCGGAGGTTCTTCTATCGATGATTTGTATCGATATCTGTCTTCTTCTTTTAGCATTTGAATTTCTTCTGTTGTTGGTTCATATCCATTAGCTATAAGTGTAGCTAACATTTCAGCTTCATCAATTGGTTCATTACCTTCTCCTAAAGAACATTCTCCTGTTCCTTGTAATTCTGGAAATTCTTCTAATAATTCTGCATGTGCATCTATAGTTTGAATATAATAGCATGTATCATCTACAGATTGCGGTTGTTGCATTGCTCTATCAACTGAAAAGGTAACACTCTCATCCTCTATACTTAGGGTCAGTTTCTTACCGAACACGTCTATCATTGCTTTAGCCGTGTTTAAGAATGGTCTTCCTAATATGAGAGGAACTTGAGAATCTTCTTCCATGTCCAAAACAACAAAATCTACTGGAAATACTAAAGTACCAACTTTAACTAGCATGTTCTCCATTATCCCTCTAGGATATTTTATTGATATATCGGCTAGTTGTATGCTTATTCTGGTTGGTTTCAATTCTCCAAGGTCTAGTTTAGCGTATAGTGAATACGGCATTAGATTTATACTAGCACCTAAATCTGCTAATGCTTCTATTGAATTAAGACTACCCAGAAAACATGGAATTGTGAAACTTCCTGGATCAGATAGTTTTTCTGGTATCTTATTCAACAGCACTGTTGAACAATTAGCATTCATAGTAACAGCCGAGAGTTCTTCCATTTTCTTTCTATTTGAAATTAGATCTTTCAAGAATTTAGCATATCTAGGCATTCCTGAAATCACATCAATGAAAGGAAGATTTACATTTATCTGTTTAAACATATCCAAGAATTTGGATTGCTCGGCTTCAAGTTTCTCTTTCTTCATTTTACTCGGGTAAGGAAGTGGTGGTTGGTATGGTTTAACATAAGGTTTAGACTTAACTGTGTTATCTTCATTAACCTTTTCAACTACCGGTTCTTTTTCCTTATCTTGATCAGGTTGTGGTTCTTGTGGAGTAGGAATAGCTTCATCAGAAGTTACAGGTATTTCAGGTGGTTTAAGTGTTGTACCACTTCTTGTGGTAATGGCTTTAGCTGTTTCATTCCGGGGGTTAGCGTTTGTATCACTAGGTAAACTTCCCGGTTTTCTTTCACCTATTAACCTTGCTAGGTTACTTACTTCTTGTTCCAAGTTTTGAATAGAAGCTTGTTGATTTCTAAATGCTTTAGCATTTTGTTCATTAGTTTGTTTTTGAGATGTGAAAAACTGCGTTTGAGTTTCAACTAGCTTCGTCATCATATCTTCTAAATTCGGCTTTTTATCATCGGTTTGTTGTGGTGGTTTGTTTTGAAAATTAGGTCTTTGCTGATTGTAAGTATTATTGGATACTTGTTGATTGCTAGGACCTTGTTGGTTGTTGTATGGAATATTTCGGTTATAATTCTGGTTTTGATTGTAAATCGGTCTTGGCGGTTGATAATTATTCTGATAATTATTTCCAGGCCTTTGGTTTATGTATGAAATATTCTCTCTTTGTTCCATTGTTAATTCAATACTGAGACAATCTTTTGTCAAATGTGGTCCTCCACACTGCTCACAACTAATTCGTATTGAGTGAATATCTTTAGTCATCTTTTCCATTCGTCTCTCCACAGCATCTATCTTTGCGGAAATGGAATCTAAGTCATGACTAGAATCGGCTCTAGCTGCTTTAGATGATCTAACGATATCTTTTTCTTGGTGCCACTCATGTGAGTGGGAAGCAGTGTTATCAATAATTTTGTAAGCATCAGTTTCGGTTTTCTTCATAATAGAACCACCAGCTGCTATATCTATGTCTTTCCTTGTAGTGATGTCGCATCCTTGGTAAAATATTTGTACTATTTGACAGGTGTCTAAACCATGTTGCGGACATCCTCTTAACAACTTTCCATATCTAGTCCATGCCTCATATAGAGTTTCATTCGGTTTCTGTGTAAACGTAACAATTTCTGCTTGAAGTCTTACGGCTTTAGATGCAGGAAAGAATTGTTTAAGAAATTTGTCAACTAAAACGTCCCATGTATCAATCGCCCCTTCAGGTAACGATTCCAACCAATCTTTGGCTTCTCCCTTTAAAGTCCAGGGAAATAACATGAGATATATTTGTTAATCCTCCACTTCTCGGATTTTAAATAGTGTGCAGATCCTATTAAAGGTACGTAGATGTTCATTTGGACCTTCCTTCGGCGCACCACTAAATTGGCATTGATTAGTCACCATGTGTAGAATTTGTCCTTTGATTTCATAATCTGGCACATTAATGTCTGGATGAGTAATTGCGTGACCTTGGCCAGTGCGTTTAGCTCTCATTCGGTCTTCCATACTTAAAGGTTCCAGATTCTCCATAATTGAATTTGTTGAATCGGAATCACTAGAGGATTCTGATTTAATGGTTCGTTCCTCAACAATCTCTGTTTGAATGATTGGTGGTTCCGGAGGAAAGTTTAGTGGTTCAGGATCTACGAATCGTTCCTGAATATTCTCTGGATTCTCAATTGTGAGGTCGGGTTCAAAAAATGGATTATCGGAAATTTGAACTGAAGTACTTGGTCGACTGGATGACGATTCTAAAGAAAAATCAACGGCAGTAATATTTGCTAAATGTCTTGATCTAGTTACAGGTGGTGAACATACAAAAGGTGGTGAACGTCTTGCTCGGTGCATTCACTGAATATCCTATTAGTTTTTAAAAAGGAAAGAAAAATTATAATAAGTTATCCAATCAATAGACTTTTCTGATTTTGCCCACGTTTCGAATAGCCAAAAGATGCAGCAGAGGGGCAGGATTCGTTTGGTCTCAATATAATTGAGGACTGTTTGGCTCCAATAACCCTGTCCACGTACAAATCCAACTATTACTACGAACCAGAAAATTTTGATGTCTATTAATTTAACCACTTAAAATAAATTTTCGTAATTTTAAGAAATTTAGATAAGAAGTAGAATAAAAATCTATGTCCTAAAACTAGAATAGCGAGAAATAAGAAAGAAAAAGAGCTCGTCGGAAAAGGTCGAAAAAGAAAAATGGTTGAAAAATAAAAGGTGACGGAAAAATAAAAGAAACTTATAAAACTTAAAAATACTTGACTAACCTAACCTTATTACTACAACTAACTTAAAATTATAATCGCAAATTGAGATTACTAATTGGAATGATAATTGATACATAGGTAAAAGGTGTCTAAAAATATTAAAGCTTACAGGAAAAACTAAATCCCAAATGGAAATAACTTAAAAAGAAGCTAAAACTTAAAAAGGCGTCGCAAAATTCTAAAGCACCTAAATCTTAGTCTAAAGAAAAAGCACTTAAGGGATTCTACGGCAAAGCCTAAAAATCTAGAAGTAAAAATAACTATTGCAAAAACTAAGTTTAAAACTAAATATGAGCTAAAAATACAAATATTACGCTAAAACAATTAAAAAGGGACAAAATATAAAAATATATAAAAAGTTGTAAAAAGTACAATTTTTATAAAAATATTATTTTTATATTATTTATTTATTAAAACTATTAATTTTACAATTTAATTAAACTAATTTAACTAAATAAAACAAATTAAATAAAAAGTAAAACTTAAAATAAAACTAATTATAATAATAATAATAATTAGGGTTAAATAATAATATTAATTAATTAATACCCGTAATTAATTGCAGTTTAGGGTTTCTGTCGCGTGTCAGAGTTACTCCGCGAGTCGCGGTATTTCAAGCACCAAACTCCGCGAGTCGCGGGGCTCCAAAATTCAACCCTGGAACAGTTTAAAACTGACGCGTTTTTTTTTTTATTTTTTTTTTCGGTTTTTATATTTATAAAATATATTTATAAAATAAATTAAATAAAACTTATATTTTTACAAACTAAAGAAACTTTATAAAACTTTAATATTTATCAAACTCCTAAAAATATTTATATTTTTGTTTTTCTTTTTATATTTTCGAATCTTTAAAACGTATTTTTATAAAAACGAATTTTAATAAAAGTAAAAAAAAAAAATCTTTTTTTTTCTATTAGCGTTGCGCTTCCGGCTTTTAAGAGAATCCCCGGCAGCGGCGCCAAAAATAACTTGATGTGCAGCGGGGTAGTATAAAAAATAGCTTATATTTTTACAGGAAAAACTATTAAATACGATACATTTTTACACAAGATATTTATTTATTTAGAAAATGGATATACTTAAACCTTGCTACAACACTTATAGGCAGTGTACCTAATCGTACAGTAGTGTAGTTTTTAGTAAGTCCGGTTCGTTCCACAGAGAAATCTTTAAACAAAGCTTAACGCTATATTAGTTTACTTTTATAAAAATACAAATATATATATAAGTAATATTATTATTATAAAAGGGGGGGTTTTTACCGTTTAATGACCGGTTTGTCAATTTTAAAACTTTAGTCGCAGTTAAAACCAAATGTAAAATATTAAAAATAAATACAAGACTTAAATTAAAGCGTAAAGTAAATAACGATAATGAAATTGCGAATAATAAAAGTGCGATAAAATAAACTTGCGATAATTAAAAAGTACGATAATTAAAAGTGCAATTAAATACAATAACAATAAAAATGCGATAATTAGAAGTGCAATTAAATAAAGGAAATTAAATATGAAATAAAAGAATTATGCTTATTTAAACTTCCGTAATCATGATGTTTGACGTGTTGATTTTAGTTTTATGCCCATGGGTTAATTGTCCTTTGTCCTGGATTATTTAATATATCCGTCTGGTTTTTGTCCATAACAGTCCATCAGTCATAAATATAAAGTGCGAGTGTCCTCGTCAAATTATCCTTATACCCGAAGTTAAATATTCCAACTAATTGGAGACTTAAACTGTAACAAGATTTTAATACTTTGTTTAATAATTACACCAGGATGTCGACTGAGTGTAACCCAAGGTTTTAATACTTTGTTATCAATTATACCAAGTGTCCTTGTACATAATTTCACCCCTGTTTTAATTATTCTAGTGGCTATTAATCCATTCCCGTGTCCGGTTAAATGAACGATTATTCGTACATATAAATACCCCGCCCATCGTGTCCGATCGAGTGTATATGGTAATTTATAGGGACGCCCAATTGTAAATCTTTATATTAACATTAACAAACTATCATTTAGTTAAACAAATATAAAGCCCATTAATAGCCCATAGTCTAATTTCCACAAGTGTCGTTCTTTTGTCCAAACCCCAATTATGGTACAAAGCCCAATTACCCAATTTTAGTAATTAGCCCAACATCATGATTACTTCGGATTAAATAAGCATAATAATAACTTAGCTACGAGACATTAATGTAAAAAGGTTGAACATAACTTACAATGATTAAAAATAGCGTAGCGTTACACGGACAGAATTTCGACTTACACCCTTACAATATTCGCTAACATACCCTTATTATTAGGATTAAAATTAAAATTAAAATTAAAATATAAATTATATATATATATTTTACGTATATAGATAGAGAGAATGATATATGATGATTAAAAATGCTCAGAATTCGGTTGCTTTTATAGGGAATTTCAATCTTTGGGGCTCCGCGACTCGCGGCACTTTTGGCCTTCAAACTCCGCGAGTCGCGGAGTTTGAAATTACAGCTCACCCATTTTGGAGTCTCTCTTGCCGACGGTTTTTATTTATTTATATAATATATAAATAATTATAAGAATTATTTAAATATTATATTATATTTATGTGCATAGTTGCCTTGTAATTTTTAGTCCGTTGCGTCGAGCGTTGAGAGTTGACTCTGGTCCCGGTTCCGGATTTTCGAACGTCCTTGCGTACAATTTTATATTTTGTACTTTGCGTTTTGAATCTTGTACTCTTGTAATTTCGAGACGTTTCTTATCAATAATTGGAACCTCTTTGATTGTAAATTGTACTTTTGAGCTTTTTGGTCGTTTGCGTCTTCAATTCGTCGAATCTGTCTTTTGTCTTCACCTTTTATTATTTAAACGAATATCACTTGTAAATAGAACAATTGCAACTAAAAGCTTGTCTTTCTTGAGGAATAATGCTATGAAATATATGTTCGTTTTTAGCATTATCAATGCACACCATTTCATAATACATCCAACTATAATTGGCTTAATAATAATCTTGATGAACTCAATGACTCGAATGCAACGTCTTTCAAAATATGCCATGAATGACTCCAAGTAATATCCTTAAAATGAGCTAATGCACAGCGGAAGATTTCTTTAATACCTGAGAATAAACATGCTTTAAAGTGTCAACCAAAAGGTTGGTGAGTTCATAGGTTTATCATAACAATCATTTTAATATATTAATAGACCACAAGATTTCCGTTTATAAATATATGTACACTCGCAAGTGTATAAAAGTATTCTATAAGTTGTAGGCACCCGGTAACAAGCCTTAACGTTCATGTTTTACCCTCTGAAGTAAACCAGATCAGGTGTGTTTAAAATACCCTCGAAGTACTAAAGCATCCCATAGTCAGGATGGGGTTTGTCAGGCCCAATAGATCTATCTTTAGGATTCGCGCCTACCGTACATAGACAAGTAGTTTAATGTTACCAAGCTAAGAGTATATTTCTGGTTTAAACCTACGTAGAATTAGTTTTAGAACTTGTGCCTATTTCGTACAACATTTATAAAAACAGCGCATGTATTCTCAGTCCCAAAAATATATATAAAAGGGAGCAAATGAAACTCACAATACTGTATTTCGTAGTAAAAATACATATAACGTCATTTAACAAGTGCAAGGTTGGCCTCGGATTCACGAACGTATCAATATTGAGATTCAATATTGCAGGAAAGTACGTAGACGCAATGGAGATGATAAACACTAGATTGACCTCACGAGCATACCCATGAACCATACCCATCACCTCCATAGCTATAACCCATAATTTTCTTAGCTTCGACTCATTCAAAAAAACTATTTTGAAATCACTCGAACAGCACTCCGTCGTAATATTTTATATATACTAATAATATCTTGAAATAATACAGAGCAAATATATATATATATATATATATATATATATATATATATATATATATATATATATATATATATATATATATATATATATATATATATATATCGATTGAGAGAGTTTAGAGAAATATATTTTCAAGTTTCTATGAAATAATGAAACCTATTGAATTCTATTTATAATAGATTTTTGAATTATTAAAGTGAATTATTAAAGTATGAATTATTAAAGTATGAATTATTAAAGTAAATTATTAAAGTATGAATTATTAAAGTGAATTATTAAAGTATGAATTATTAAAGTGAATTATTAAAGTTAAAGTAAAGTAAAGGTAAAGTTAAAGTATAGTAAAAGTATAAAAACTATGTATGTATAATACACGTATAAATATATATAATATTAATTTAAATTGTTATATATATTTAATGAAATAAAATATAAATATCGTTATATTTATTATACTGGTTAAGTAATGAGTTGTCAAAAGTGATTCTAGATATTTATAAAAGTTATATACGTTTTAATAATAAAGTTCTTTTTTAAACTGAAAACGTCTTTGTACGTTTGAAAATAGATTAATAGAATATTATGGAAACCAATTCTCCACTAACTTTTGTCTAACTTTCGTAAATGACACTTTTTGTTTTTATTTATAAATAGCTTTACAAATTATTCTGAATATCGTTAAGAGGAATATATTTTCTCAAATCATAGTGGACCTCTCAACAGAGACTTGTAATCATAATTCAATGTTTCTGATAATTCAATCATTTAATATATTTTTTTTTAATTTCGTCAAAAATCATATTGAAACAAATACGTTCGTGTAAAGTATTATACGTTTAATACTTTATTAATATTCTCAAGTTATAATATATATATATATATTTATATACATATACATATCTATTTATATATAACGGTTCATGAATCGTCGGAATTTGGTCGAGGTTATAATGAATGTATGAACACAATTTAAAATTCTTGAGATTTAACTTAACAAACTTTTCTTATCGTGTCGGAATAATATAAAGATTAAAGTTTAAATTTGGTCAGAAATTTCCGGGTCGTCACACCAAGTGTCATGCAATAGAGATGCTCCGTGGCAGTATGGATGACTCGTTCCGAATGCTTCCCATTTATCTTCATAACATTAAGATTCATAACCCAGGAAGCATGACAAATGTGGTGACTGACAAAGCAGTTATTCTTACTTCAACGGTTACTCCATATGTTGAACGTAAATTAGGTAAGAGGACGAATAAATCAAGAAGATGGCAAACATTTCCATCGACAAACAATCTAATAGAGGTGCGTGATGGAAGGAAAAACGGCCTCGTTAATCTAGAAGATAGAACATGTACATGTGGGCAATGGCAATTATCAGGCATACCTTGCGGACATGTATTGGCAGCAGCACGACTCTTCGGAGTGGAAGATGTTACATGTTATGTATCACATTGGTTCTTGTCTCAAACTTATATAAATACATATTCCGAACAAATCCTTCCTTTGCCCCATCGATCCGAATGGTCCGATCTGTGATGACCCGAGAATTTCTGACCAAATTTAAACTTAATCTTTATATAGTTTTGACACGATAAGCAAGGTCTGTAATGTTAATGTTTTCAAAACTTTGAATTGTGTTAATGTAATCAATTACCCTTCGACTATTCCCGACGATTCACGAACAACTATATAAATAGATGCATATAGATATTATTGAAATAATATATGATTAAACTGTTAGAATTAAATATGTAAAATAACATGCGATGTAATCGAAACAATATTTATAAATATATATATATATATATATATATATATATATATATATATATATATATATATATATATATATATATATATAATTATGTATATAAATATTATTTGTAAATATATAAAGTTATATTAAATCTAATTGTTTAAAAATATATAATATATTTGTTTTAGTAATTAAACTTACTAATTTTAAAACTGTTTTTATATAGAATGTGAACATATAAAAAATAAATGATTTAGAGCTTAATTAGTAAACGTTAGTAACACTCGATTGACGTTTTGTTAATTTTAATATAGATATAGTACTTGATCATGATGGATTGAAATAAAAGTTGAACTGCAAATTGATTTCGAAGATCTTAGATTTGTTAAATATATTTTTACCCTTTTTAGTTTGAATATTGGTACTCCGTACATATAAATTGGAACATAAATTAAATATTTTTAGAACCTTTTTGATCAGGTTTCAATCAGGTAATGAGTGAAATAATTAATTACATTTAATCTAAAATTTTGAGATTTTTAGGAACACTTTATTGCGTTAACTGTTTAGCATTGAACACGATATACCCATCCTTGATCAACTGTCGACAAGTCTTGTGCATACTATACTCTAATCATTCCACTTGTGTAGGTTTTACTTTGTAATTATTATTATTATTTATATTAAAAATTATATATAATACATAAAATATATATCTATATATATGTAATATATGTATATACTGTAAGTAAAGAAGAAGAGAGTCGCCGCCACCAGACTCGCTGCCACTACCACCACCGGCCACCATCACCGCCGGCAACCGCCACCTTCTCTCTCTCTTTCTTCTGTCCTTCTTAATTCACCATCGTTCACCTTCCCACTTCTTTGATCACCACTAATCACCATCGCCACCCTACATCAACAATCTATCACCATCTCCACCATGAATAACCAAGAACCACCGTCACCCATCTATCATCTCCGCAGCCGTAAACCACTGCAGCAACTGCTGCTACTTCTGTCTTTTTTTTTTTTTATTTTCGCTGTAAACAGTCTCATAACACCACTGCCTTGAAACCGTCGTGAACCACCCAACATCGGTATTCACTGCAGCTGTTGCTCGTTAATTGTTTCTGATTCTGATCAGCTGAAAAACCAACCATAAATCACCACCTTTAACGGCTAATTGCCCCTATTTATTGTTGACTATTGCTGCTACTGTTCTACTGCTGTTCACCGTCGAAACCACCACCACAGACCACCGCTACTGCTGCTAAGCCTTCTGTTTTCTGTTCTGCTAAACAACAGTGAAGTTATCATGATGAAGACGATGAATAGTGTTGATGATGATGAGTGATAGTCGATGATGATGAAGGTGATATGATACAGGATTCGAAAGATGATGATGATGATGCCGAAGAGATGATGAGGATGATGCCGAAGAGATGATGATGATGATGCCGAGATATGAGATGATGATAATGCCGAGAGATGATGATGATGATGCCGAAGAGATGATGATGATGATGATGATGATGCCGAAGAGATGATGATGATGATGCCGAGATATGATGATAATGAAATATGAAAATGATAATGATAATGGTATACCTTTTATCATTATTATTATTATTATGATTATTATTATTATTTATCATACCTATTATTATTATTTATCATACCTATTATTATTATTTTTTTTTTTATTATTTTATGATTATGATTTGAGTATGATGATGACAATAATGAAGATCATGATGATAATGGACGATGGTGATGATGAATGACGATTATGCTCGATGACGTTTAGGAGGGTATAACTCTCATTATCAAATTTTTATTATTGTTTATTGTTATTATTATTATTCCTATTAATTTTATTATTGTTATTATTAAGATTATTATTAATTGTGTTATTATTGGTGTATTAAGTATTATTATTTAGTATTATTATTATTAGTATTATGATAAGAGTTATTGTAAGGATTATAATATTATATACATATAAATTATGAATTATGAATACAAATATGAAAATGGGTAAAACTATAATTAAGTCATGATCCAAATTAGATGTTATCACTAATATTACTATTAGAAGTATTATTATTAGTAAAATCATTATTAATATCATTATTAGTAAGAGTATTATTATATTAGACATTATAGTTATTATTATTACTAATATTGTTATGTTATTATTATTCTTATTACTAAAAATATTAAAAATTATCATTTAAGTAAAGTTATCATTATTATTATTATTATTATTATTATTATTATTAATATTATTCAAGGTATTATTTAATTTATCATTTTTCTATCATTATTATTAAAAGTATCATTTTTATTATTATTATTTATCATAACTATAATTATTATTAAAGACGTTAGTATTAACATTAAGATTATTATTATTTTTACTACAAATATTATTATAAGTATTATTATTACCATTTAGGATTAGTATTAAGTATTATTATCAAAATTATTATTTTCATTACCATTACTATTAAATTATCCATTTTATCAAAAACTACTGTTATTATCATTATTATGAGATTTATTATAAAAACTATCGTTAATAATATCATCAATAGAATTATTAATATTATTGTCATTATTATTAATATTAGTATTATCATTAATGCTATCCATTCAAATATTATATTGAATTATTAAAATACTGATTAAACAAACAAATGATATATATATATATATATATATATATATATATATATATATATATATATATATATATATATATATATATATATATATATACTAATTATATATATAACATAACAGAAATTAATATTTTTTACTTTATAAAATGAATATAAGTTATTGATATAAAAACGATTTCACTAATAATAATATTTAAATTTGTCTGATTACGAATATACATTTTAATATATATACAAATGATATAGGTTCGTGAATCCAAGGCCAACCCTATACTTGTTCAATGTCGTTCTATGTATTTTTACTACAAAATACATTAGGTGAGTTTCATTTGCCTTTTTACCCTTTATATTTTTGGGCTGAGAATACATGCGCAATTTTTATAAATGATTTACAAAATAGACACAAGTACGTGAAACTACATTCTATGGTTGAATTATTGAAATCGAATATGCCTCTTTTTATTTAGTCTGGTAATCTAAGAATTAGGGAACAGACACCCTAATTGACGCGAATCCTAAAGATAGATCTATCGGGCCCAACAAGCCACATCCAAAGTACTGGATGCTTTAGTACTTCGAAATTTATATCATGTCCGAAGGAGGATCCCGGAATGATGGGGATATTCTTATATGCATATTGTGAATGTTGATTACCAGGTGTTCAATCCATATGAATGATATTTTTGTCTCTATGCATGGGACGTATGTTTATGAGGAATGGAAATATGAAATCTTGTGGTCTATTAAAATTATGAAATGATTATTTATGTTAAACTAATGAACTCACCAACCTTTTGGTTGACACTTGAAAGCATGTTTATTCTCAGGTAAGAAAGAAGTCTTCCGCTGTGCAATTGCTCATTTAAAAGATATTACTTGGAGTCATTCAGGACATATTTCAAAAGACGTTACATTCGAGTCGTCGGGTTCATCAAGATTATTATTTAGTCAATTATAGTTAAATATATTATGAAATGATTTGCATGTCATCAGTTTTTGATATAAAGCAAGTTTGTTTTTTAAAAACGAATGCAATGTTTGTAAAATGTATCATATAGAGGTCAAGTACCTCGCGATGTAACCAACTATTGTGAATCGTTTGTAATCGATATGGACTTTGTCCGGATGGATTAGGACGGGTCCTTTCAGTTGGTATCAGAGCGGTGGTCTTAGCGAACCAAGTCTGCATTAGTGTGTCTAACTGATAAGTCGTTAGGATGCATTAGTGAGTCTGGACTTCGACCGTGTTTACATGTCAAAAGTTTTGCTTATCATTTTGTGTCAAAAAAAAAAATTACCTGCTTATCATTCTTATAGAATCACTTGCTTATCATTCTTAGTCTAGACACGTTTTACTGCATTGACTGCATGAATAGTGTATAGACAAAATTCGTATCTTAGCATATCTGCTAATTCATATCTTAGCATATCTGTTACTGTAGACTTTGCCTGACAGATTCCGTAGATTTCTCCATAACTTATGGGATTGTAGTATTATATATGCATATGTAAATTATGTATTGCAGGGTACTAATCTACATCCTATAATCTATTTCTTATCGAAAATCCTTCATCTGATCCTATGAGATGAATCCTGCAACCAGTTCGAGTCCCTCAGATTTTGATAGCTATTCTGATAGTTATTTCGACAGCCATTCCGACATAGATGTTCACCTAAGCTCCGAAAACAGCGTCATCGGCATGAATCAACCAATCAGCCATTATCAATTCATCTGATGGGTTCGTAGTCGACTTAAGTAATGGAAACGCGCAGAAGGTAATCCTTTCCACCAACCGAATTCACCTCTTGACAATGAACCTGAAGCGTTTACTGGCGAACTTGTTCGAGACACCATTTTCAGTCTCATTTCTAGGGTAACTCGACAAGATTATATTCTATCCACAATTCTGAACCTTATTCATCCACTCGTTCTGACCGACAATCATCCTGGAGTAATAAGTCAACGAACTTCGCGCTCGAATAATCAATTCGGAGAATATGGTGCAAAATGTACCAGCTCCAACAACATCACCGGCACCAACAGTACCATCAACAATCCATGCTTCAATATCTTCATCTGTACTTTGAGTATGATCTTCGTTCTACGTATCATTCTACCTCATTTATCTTCGTTCGACATGGCGAATATGTAATCTCTAAAGTTTTAGAGATTATTTATTCTAGTTCCAACCGAAAAGCAAATGAGTTTAATATCATATTAACTCATTAAATCCATGAATACATCTGAAGAAAATATATATGTATATATGTTTTCATAAAGATTATAATTAAAAATTCTCTTGTACAAACTGTTAATGGTGAAAGTATTTAACGGGTAGGTAATACCCGAGGAATATTTAAATTTCACATTAATAAGTTACATTGTACGTTCTTCGAATCTGTTTCAACAGTCATATACTATCCTACTTACATCCACCGATATACAAATCCGTTCACCACAGAATAACCATATTCATCCAATATCATATTTGGATTTTGATTTATCAGAATCCAACAAGTGGCATAATGAAGAAATAATGGACACAATAAAAATTGATTAGAAACAGACTAATTAACAATACGAAATTTTGTTAAGAAACCACGCTAACAAAATCCTAGCTAACTGTTCCTAGCTAACTGTTAATTCCATATTACATTTTATTTATCGCAATTTAATTATCGCAATTTATTTTATCGCAATTTTAATTCTCGCAATTTTATTTATCGTTATTTAATTTCTGTTATTTACTTTACGCATTTTATTTATCGTCATTTAATTTTTGTATTTATTTTACGCACTTTAAATATCGGGACACGTATACAAGGTTTTGACCTATCACATCGACGCATTTATATATATTATTTGGAATAACCATAGACACTCTATATGCAGTAATGATCGAGTTCTCTATACAGGGTTGAGGTTGATTCTACAATAATATATATAATTTGAGTTGTGATCGAGTCTGAGACATATACGGGTCACGACATGTATTAATTAATTCGAATATTATATATTGCTAATTGTGGACTACCAACTGAGGACTACCAACATTGGACAATTAAAATTAATTAAAATATTGATTATAACATATGAAACTAAACAATTCTTCAAGTTGCCACTTGATTTCATCTTAAACCTCATTTGTATCTTGACGATTACAATCCGCGTTCAAACCTTTCATAATTCTTGAAAACACCTCAATCGAGTGGATGAACCAACCGCACTTCATCTACAGAAGAAAAGATTGATGCATATAGATATGCACTCACAACCACTCGAAACCTGAGTAAATGTTTAAAAAGTAGCTATGCAAATTTCTTAGTGTTATTATTACCCAAAATAACTTTGCAATCCCTTTCCAAATTAGCAAATTTTGTCACGGCTCCAGCAAGTTAACTTTGACTTTTCGTTCGAAACAACCTTATTATAACCTTGATTTATATGTGTACTCTTTTATTGTTACCAAGAAATCTTTTGTATTCCATCTTATTACCAGCAGACGTACCAGCAACCTCGTTACTTCTTGGCTTAAATCTCTTTGACAAATCATTAGATTCATTCATTGAAACCCTATCATATACTCATCCGCATATTGTAACGAGAACTGCCATACACTTACCGGGAATCAGCAATCAGTACTTTGAAAACTCACAGCATATCTACATCAACAGTTACATGTATAACATCTATCTCTTACAATTATGGTCTTTCATTCTAAAATTTTGAAAAGCACTCAGTCTACAAATCAATACTCCGAATGTTGAAAAAGCTGAATGAAGCAGCAGAAACCATAGATAGCCGTAGACGACCTTAAATCATCGAAAGTTTGATGATAAAGAATAATATGTTGGAAAAGCTCAGAAATGTTGGAACTGGAAAACGGATAGAGTTAAACATGAAGGAGACCAAGGACAAATACAAGGGCCATACCCTATATTCAAAGAATCCAGATAATTCTGGATCCGTTGAAATCTTTAGAGAATATCTTGCTCCGAAGTCATGTTAAAATTTTACGGAAAATCTTTCTCTATCAACCATCGAACTTAGAAATTCCAAAATATCATCATCAATATCTTCGATATTTCTGAGGATATTTTCATAAATATTCTCGTCCAAAATTATATACCTCTTCGTGCTTTCTGAGTATCATTGTATTGGAAACATTCAATAGAAAATCTAGTACCGAAAAGCGGATTATGCGAAACTATGAAAGAAGCCGTGGACAAATCACAAAGAATAAGTTTGACTTCAAAGAATATAAATGATTCTGTTTCTGATGAAATCTTTAGCGAATACCTTGCTTCCGAATCTAAACCCTTACGGATAAATCTTCTTCATCATACTTCGATATTAGAAATTCCAAGATATCATCGTATCTTTCATTATAAATATTCTCCACATTTCTGAAGATATTTTTATAATTACTCTTATCTGAAATCATTAATCTTTTCGTGCTATCAGTGTTACATCATATAGAAACTGTTAGTTTCTATATTCTGTAAACTTTCGAGCTTAAAATATGAATGTTTTTGAAGTAGTGTTGGGAACTGATGCATGAGTGAGTATAATATAATGACACTTGATCACCGTGATTATATTACAGTAAGTCGTGCTGAGTTTCTAATGAAATGTGATGATTCACGGATCATAACGTCATCATGTGCCATGTTACACGACTCGTTCATTCTACTTCACCTCCGAACATATCAAGAAAATATATTCTTGATAGTTCTAGTCTCAGTGATTCTGGTAATTTGACAAATCAAACCGTGCTATCACATTCCTTCCTGCTTAGAACATTATAATCATTCGAAACTCTATATCTACAAATTCTGGACTATTATTCGCTTGACTTGAAGTCTGGAAGAGGAAACAAAAGCATAGAACTTTGAAATATAAGGGAGAATATAAAGTCTGATAACAACACATAAATTACAAACCGTGCATATCAATGTTTATCGCAACATAAAGACACGTGAGAATTAAAAACATTATAATCCCAAGGGCGAACTAGAAGAAGGCAGATTCCTCTGGTGGAAGTTGGAAAAGGAGAATGATTGTTGCGATAGTAAGAATGAGGACAAGGATCAGAACTGGACTAAGCATTTTCACAATCTTTTGGAATGTATGAACTAAGAAATAAAGTATAAGAATGGTGAGAATAATGGAACGGAAGAGCTTAATTCATAATGGAAATATCAGACAGAGTAATCGAGGCAGATCACCGTATTTAATTATAGAGATCTTAATTTCCTTACTCACCGAAGAATCAAATCTTTTTGATTTCGAAGATTTTCTATAAATCCCATGAATTCCTGAATTCAACCCTGTTTACGTCAAAAGCTAAGGAAAGATCTTATTTTCTTCAATTCACTATTTTGCGATAGCTTCATTCGTATTCTTAGAATAATCGAATTGTTTTATCATTATTATTCAATGATGATAAACCTCTAATTATCAACTCATATTGGTCATGAAAATATTTTTTATTGTTAGCCATAACCACCTCACTCAAATTTCGGGACGAAATTTCTTTAACGGGTAGGTACTGTGATGACCCGGGAATTTCCGACCAAATTTAAACCTAATCTTTATATAGTTTTGACACGATAAGCAAGGTCTGTAATGTTAATGTTTTCAAAAACTTTGAATTGTGTTAATGTAATCAATTACCCTTCGACTATTCCCGACGATTCACGAACAACTATATAAATAGATGCATATAGATATTATTGAAATAATATATGATTAAACTGTTAGAATTAAATATGTAAAATAACATGCGATGTAATGGAAACAATATTTATATATATATATATATATATATATATATATATATATATATATATATATATATATATATATATATATATATATATATATATAATTATGTATATAAATATTATTTGTAAATATATAAACTTATATTAAATCTAATTGTTTAAAAATATATAATATATTTGTTTTAGTAATTAAACTTACTAATTTTAAAACTGTTTTTATATAGAATGTGAACATATTAAAAATAAATAATTTCGAGCTTAATTAGTAAACGTTAGTAACACTCGGTTGACGTTTTGTTAATTTTAATATAGATATAGTACTTGTTCATGATGGATTGAAATAAAAGTTGAACTGCAAATTGATTTCGAAGATCTTAGATTTGTTAAATATATTTTTACCCTTTTTAGTTTGAATATTGGTACTCCGTACATATAAATTGGAACAGAAATTAAATATTTTTAGAACCTTTTTGATCAGGTTTCAATCAGGTAATGAGTGAAATAATTAATTACATTTAATCTAAAAATTTGAGATTTTTAGGAACACTTTATTGCGTTAACTGTTTAGCATTGAACACGATATACCCATCATTGATCAACTGTCGGCAAGTCTTGTGCATATTGTACTCTAATCATTCCACTTGTGTAGGTTTTACTTTGTAATTATTATTATTATTTATATTAAAAATTATATATAATACATAAAATATATATATATATATATATATATGTAATATATGTATATACTGTAAGTAAAGAAGAAGAAAGTCGCCGCCGCCAGACTCGCTGCCACCACCACCACTGGCCACCATCACCGCCGGCAACCGCCACCTTCTCTCTCTCTTTCTTCTCTCCTTCTTAATTCACCATCGTTCACCTTCCCACTTATTTGATCACCACTAATCACCATCGCCACCCTACATCAACAATCTATCACCATCTCCACCATGAACAACCAAGCGCCACCGTCACCCATCTATCATATCTGCAGCCGTAAACCACTGCAGCAACTGCTGCTACTTCTGTCTTTTTTTTATTTTTTTTTATTTTCGCTGTAAACAGTCTCATAACACCACCACCTTGAAACCGTCGTGAACCACCCAACATCGGTATTCACTGCAGCTGCTGCTCGTTAATTGTTTCTGATTCTGATCAGCTGAAAAACCAACCATAAATCACCACCTTTAACCGCTAATTGCCCCTATTTATTATTGACTATTGTTGCCACTGTTCTGCTACTGTTCACCGTCGAAACTACCACCACAGACCACCGCTACTGCTGCTAAGCCTTCTGTTTTCTGTTATGCTAAACAACAGTGAAGTTATCACGATGAAGACGATGAAGACGATGAATAGTGTTGATGATGATGAGTGATAGTCGATGATGATGAAGGTGATATGATACAGGATTCGAAAGATGATGATGATGATGCCGAATAGATGATGAGGATGATGCCGAAGAGATGATGATGATGATGCCGAAGAGATGATGATGATGATGCCGAGATATGAGATGATGATAATGCCGAGAGATGATGATGATGATGCCGAAGAGATGATGATGATGATGCCGAGATATGATGATAATGAAATATGAAAATGATAATGATAATGGTATACCTTTTATCATTATTATTATTATTATTATTATTATTATTATTATTATTATTATTATTATTATTATTATTATTATTATTATTATTTATCATACCTATTATTAATTTTTTTTTTTTTATTATTTTATGATTATGATTTGAGTATGATGATGACAATAATGAAGATCATGATGATAATGGACGATGGTGATGATGAATGACGATTATGCTCGATGACGTTTAGGAGGGTATAACTCTCATTATCAAATTTTTATTATTGTTTATTGTTATTATTATTATTCCTATTAATTTTATTATTGTTATTATTAAGATTATTATTAATTGTGTTATTATTGGTGTATTAAGTATTATTATTTAGTATTATTATTATTAGTATTATGATAAGAGTTATTGTAAGGATTATAATATTATATACATATAAATTATGAATTATGAATACAAATATGAAAATGGGTAAAACTATAATTAAGTCATGATCCAAATTAGATGTTATCACTAATATTACTATTAGAAGTATTATTATTAGTAAAATCATTATTAATATCATTATTAGTAAGAGTATTATTATATTAGACATTATAGTTATTATTATTACTAATATTGTTATGTTATTATTATTCTTATTACTAAAAATATTAAAAATTATCATTTAAGTAAAGTTATCATTATTATTATTATTATTATTATTATTATTATTATTATTATTATTATTATTATTATTATTATTATTATTATTATTATTATTATTATTATTCAAGGTATTATTTAATTTATCATTTTTCTATCATTATTATTAAAAGTATCATTTTTATTGTTATTATTTATCATAACTATAATTATTATTAAAGACGTTAGTATTAACATTAAGATTATTATTATTTTTACTACAAATATTATTATAAGTATTATTATTACCATTTAGGATTAGTATTAAGTATTATTATCAAAATTATTATTTTCATTACCATTACTATTAAATTATCCATTTTATTAAAAACTACCGTTATTATCATTATTATGAGATTTATTATAAAAACTATCGTTAATAATATCATCAATAGAATTATTAATATTATTGTCATTATTATTAATATTAGTATTATCATTAATGATATCTATTCAAATATTATATTGAATTATTAAAATACTGATTAAACAAACAAATGATATATATTTATATATATATATATATATACTAATTATATATATAACATAACAGAAATTAATATTTTTTACTTTATAAAATGAATATAAGTTATTGATATAAAAACGATTTCACTAATAATAATATTTAAATTTGTCTGATTACGAATATACATTTTAATATATATACAAATGATATAGGTTCGTGAATCCAAGGCCAACCCTATACTTGTTCAATGTCGTTCTATGTATTTTTACTACAAAATACATTAGGTGAGTTTCATTTGCCTTTTTACCCTTTATATTTTTGGGCTGAGAATACATGCGCAATTTTTATAACTGATTTACAAAATAGACACAAGTACGTGAAACTACATTCTATGGTTGAATTATCGAAATCGAATATGCCTCTTTTTATTTAGTCTGGTAATCTAAGAATTAGGGAACAGACACCCTAATTGACGCGAATCCTAAAGATAGATCTATCGGGCCCAACAAGCCCCATCCAAAGTACCGGATGCTTTAGTACTTCGAAATTTATATCATGTCCGAAGGAGGATCCCGGAATGATGGGGATATTCTTATATGCATATTGTGAATGTTGATTACCAGGTGTTCAATCCATATGAATGATATTTTTGTCTCTATGCATGGGACGTATGTTTATGAGAAATGGAAATATGAAATCTTGTGGTCTATTAAAATTATGAAATGATTATTTATGTTAAACTAATGAACTCACCAACCTTTTGGTTGACACTTGAAAGCATGTTTATTCTCAGGTAAGAAAGAAGTCTTCCGCTGTGCAATTGCTCATTTAAAAAATATTACTTGGAGTCATTCATGACATATTTCAAAAGACGTTGCATTCGAGTCGTCGGGTTCATCAAGATTATTATTTAGTCAATTATAGTTGAATATATTATGAAATGATTTGCATGTCATCAGTTTTTGATATAAAGCAAGTTTGTTTTTTAAAAACGAATGCAATGTTTGTAAAATGTATCATATAGAGGTCAAGTACCTCACGATGTAACCAACTATTGTGAATCGTTTGTAATCGATATGGACTTTGTCCGGATGGATTAGGACGGGTCCTTTCACGATCCAGGGCCCAAGATCTTGAAAATCATAAACCCCCCAATTTAAAAGAAAAGAGCACCTGGACGCCCAAAAAGTACCGATCGGATTCCATCTCAAGGTGAAGAAACTGAAAAGAGAGTAAGAACATGTACTCGTTGCAAGCAAGCAGGTCATAACCGAACAACATGTAGCGCTTCTTATGACCTAACCTGTGAATCTACTTCTCAGAGGGTTAAAAAATAGCCTCAAAATCAAAGTCAAAGTCGAAAGAGAAAGTCGAACCTTCGCAAGCTTATCAGTCTCAATTTTTTCAAACGTACGATTTAGACCAGAATTAGGGGACCAGAATTAGTTAGTTCATGTTTTAGTTTGTTGTTTATCAGTCTCAATTTGTTGTTTATGTTTATCAGTCTTAGTTTGTTGTTTAAATTTGTGTTATGGATGGTTTTTGTTCAACATAAGGTGCAAGGACGCAAATCCACCACTTGCGTCGGACAACTTAACCAAACGCAAGACGCAAAGGTAGACCTATATACAGACGCAAGGACGCAAGAAAAACCTTGCGTATGTCATCAAACATACGCAAGCACGCAAATAATATCATGCGTATGTCATTTAAGGAGACGCAAGGACGCAAACAAGACCTTGCGTATACCATCAAACATACGCAAGCACGCAAACAACACCTTGCGTCTGACAAATAACCAGAAGCAAGGACGCAAAAAAGCCTTGCGTTTGTCCCAGATTATTTACATTCAAGGGGATTGGATTTAATGATCCCCTCTGCTTCAGGATTAGATGTATCCCCCTTCTCCTCTTCCTGAGTGTCATCATCATAAAAGGACTTGAATTTCTCTAGTTGATTGAGGAAACCCAATGGCATAATCGTCCATCGAGAACTACATGTATAATTTGCAATCGAAAACTGAGGACTCGAGGACATCTGGCTAGCTCGGGGCAAAAACCTCTGCCAAAATCTCAACAGGAAGGTAGCCCATCCATCAATATGCTATAATCAGATCAAGTTGATTATGAATGTTATAAAGCAAAAACAAAACATGCCATAAGTTTATAATTATTAACAAACTTACTATGTTTTCCAAATAACCAGAAAATGCAATTCCCAGTAAACGTTTCCAAAACTCAGCATCAAGGAAGAGGAAAGTTTCATTTTGGAAAATGAACATGCAACGCGTATCTTGCTTATTGAGGATCAGTGATTTCAAATCTTTTGCTGGCCCCACATGCTTCCTTTGATCTCTCCATGCATTTGGTGGTGGTTGTTGCAAAGTTCCTTGATCGTTTATAAATTTATCAACCATGGACCAAATTTCCTCCTCACCAACCCAATCATTTTCCTTCCTTTTTCTCTTCCTTTCCTTTTTCTGTGTAAAGTAAAAAAAAAATAGTAATAAAGACGCAAAGACGCAAGAATTGTCTTGCGTCCGTGTAATGCAGACGCAAATACGCAAGGTAGGTCTTGCGTCCATCCGTGAAGTATACGCAACCACGCAAGGAAACTGTGTAATGCAGACGCAAATACGCAAGGTAGGTCTTGCATCCATCAGTGAAGTATACGCAACCACGCAAGGAAATTGTGTAATGCAGACTCAAATACGCAAGGTAGGTCTTGCGTCCAACATTGAAGTATACGCAAAGACGCAAGGAGATCCTTGCGTCATACACTCACCTCAATCTGTTCTGGTTATTTTTCTGCTTCACTAACCAATGGCAAATCACCAGTTTCTTTAGGCTTTTCTTTAGGCTTTTCAGTATCAACAGCTTGTTTATCAAATGACAAATCACTATCTTGTGACACCAGAGCCACATTCTCATCTTGTTTATCAACAGCTTTTTCTGTAGGCTTTTCAGTATCCATTGGCAACGCATTCTCAGCTTCTTTAGTCACTTGATGAGAAACTTTCAGCCTTTTTACTCTCGATGCTACTTCGTCAGACAACTGTATAATATCTATAAGTCAGCAAACATATGCAAGGACGCAAGGATAGTCTTGCGTCTGTGTAATGCAGACGCAAACACACAAGATATATCTTGCGTAACACAAAACGCAAAACGCAAGGTCATTTAAACATGATACACAAGGACGCAAATAAAACCTTGCGCCTGGTGAATGTTAAAGACATACCTTCTCCAATGGTTTTCTGTAGCCCGGTGTTGTGAAAAGGGAGTTTAAAACATGAGTGGGTCTTCTTTCTCTTTTCCCACGTCTAACAACCCTCGAAGATGTATCATTGTCAGAGAAAGATCGAGGATCCACACATGCATCCTCGTTATCAACATACTATAATTAACAAAACGCAAAAAATAAGTAGAGATAATTAGCAAAACGCAAGACGCAAGGTCGCAAACAGATCCTTGCGTCTGCGATAGCGTTAGGCGCAAGGACGCAAGGAAAACCTTGCGCCTATATTACAAGCAAGACGCAAGGACGCAAATAACCTTGCGCCTATTTACCTGATGGTGTTCCTGGTGTTCCTGTTCCATTAAACGTTTTTCATGATCATCAAGCTTCTTTTTACAATCAGCCAACTCCTTTTCTTGATCATCCACCCGCTTAGTCAACACATCAACCATACGCAATAATTCCTGCAAATTGTTGGCTTTTTGTGTTGGATGAGGGGCCGAGGTCTGCTCTGACTCCTCCTGCAATAATTCCTTCAAACTTCCACCCAACTCCTCATCAACTAGATTATCATCTTGCGTATTTTCTTCGTCTTCAACAACCTCTCCTTGAAAGTAAGAGGAACTCTGGATCCACCATTGACAAGCTCTCTCTATCTCAGATGGCTGCAGAGAACGAAAAGGTCTTTTTTTCTTCGGACAATCATCCTGAAATGAACTTATATTAGTAAATATAAAAGGACGCAAGCACGCAAAATTAATTTTGCGTCTACACGCAAGCACGCAAAGTTTATTTTGCGTCCGGACGCAAGAACGCAAGTGTAAACTTGCGACACACGCAAGGACGCAAGAATGATTCTTGCGCCTGAAACAAGTTAAACCTATGGACCACACGCAAGGACGCAAGCACATTCTTGCGTCCGACGCAAGGACGCAAGGTGTATCTTGCGTCCTCTTGCGATACACAAAACTGATCAGATCAAACATAAACTGCTGTATATACACTATATAAAAAGCAATTGCATTCATTAACTAACCATTATATGTAAAAGCTTTAGGTAGTCAGACACTGTAAAGGTTTCAGCAGATGAACGCTTCCAAAATAAAGCTCTTGGTACTCCATCCTTGTCAGTTTTGGTTGCAAAACTCTTAATGGTATGACGGTATGCCTCGAGGATCCAAATCTTAAATGCCCACATAAAACCAGCCAAAGTGTACGCCTTTCCACCCCCACTCTCTAATTGGCTTTCTCGAACCTCAAAACCTTCGCTAACCGCTGAGTAAGTAGCATCCCAAATACGAGAACCCCATGGGTACGCGTTCACCTTATTGAAATCTTCAACCAACCATAGAAACTGTTTACTAACAACATGTTGCCCCTGCTTCCCCATAAACGCTCTCTCTACAATCAAAATTATAGCTAGTCGAACGATATCATCGTCACTAACCTTGGGAACCTTTACATCACCTTGTTTTTTGATAAGGATGTTTTGTATATCACTAACCAAAATGTTGCTGGCATCGGCACGCTCTGGAAAACAACGCCGTCTAATGGGTGCGGTTTTAGATTCATAATTTCGAGGGATGTAATGTGCCATGTCCGTCCGGCTACCAAACAAAAATTCGGTGACTAAACAAAATTCACGCCGACCAAATCTAATCATAAAATTAGGAGAAAAATGAAACCATATATCTTGTTGCTCTTCCGGGTACTTACTAGCATCCAATTTTGATGAACGCTCACATTTTCGTTGGAGCATGGCATGTACTAGTCCAGGATCATTACCCGTGTATGAAAGATCTAACCAGGGACCAAAGCATGTACTTCTAAATAGTTTTTCTTGTTGTACAGTCAACATTTTCTTGACCTGAGGAATCACGGTCAACATATTCTTCATGGTCAATTTACCTTCCACATAGCCCTATAAAAGTCAGAAGAACATCAGAAGAAAATCACACAGACGCAAGGACGCAAGAAATAACTTGCGTATGGGTTTTTGAGACGCAAGGACGCAAGGTGTACCTTGCGTAACCTATACACGAGCCGCAAGGACGCAAGGTCTACCTTGCGTGCATATGCAAAGTTAAACTTATACCATACGCAAAGACGCAAATATCACCTTGCGTACAATGTGAGGCATACGCAAAGACGCAAGGATTGTCTTGCGTCTATATATCAACAGAGTTACACAACTTAAATCTAGCAAAAATACCTGGGTATCGTAAGCAATATCAATAATATACAAACAAAAACACAAAATACAAACACATTTCGTTGACACATTTTATCGAACAGTTGGCGTGCTAAAACTTTGTTTTAGCACATAAATATAAGAACTCGAAAGTAGATCGATGAATAATATAACATAGATCTAAGAAATCTAACATGTTCTTGAGACATAGTGAGCGATGATGGTGATTCGATGATGTTGGTGGCGTAGAAGCTCGCTTGTACTCGGGAAGATCGAAGATGGAAGGATGAAGATGACCTAGTAAGGAATAAGATGTGAGGAGGATGACGTGAGGATGATGATGATGATTTTGCGAGTGATTTGCGAGTGTTTGGGAGAACGTAAGCAAGCTTGATGACGATCTTGCGAGTGACGAGCGAAAGGGCACCAGAGAGCAGTTTGCGTATGATTGTGGTTGTAAGGGAACAGTGAACGCAAAAGTTTCATTTAACTAGTTCTTTTAAGGAAATACGCAAGGTCGCAATGTCGCAAGGTCGCAAAGACGCAAGGTCGCAAGGATGCAAGGAGTCTTGCGCCTTGCGAGGGCAAATTGTCAACTTTTTTTTTAAGGGCTGTCAGTCAACATGCTAAAAAAAGGGCATTTTGGTAATAATCCCCTATCTAAATTGATAAGTACAAGCACATTCGGCCCAAAAGAGTCCAAAAGATGATATTGAAGCACGCTTAATTAAGAGATCAATATTTGAAGCCCACTTGATAATGGTTATACATGGTGATAATAATATTAACGGCTCTATATATATCTATACTATACGAGGTACTGCTATATAAATTTCACAAGTCAGCATAACTCAACAAAGGCTATATAAAAGATGCATATTACAAAATTCCGATTAAAAGATTCATATTTTCTTGTCCACAATTTTACATAATAATTACTATCTTCTTCGGTCACTTTCTACCACAACCACACTGCCACGTCTTAAGAGTGCTTGCTATAATTTTCTTAACATATTATACATTTATATTAATATTATATAGGCCACTCGGGTATATTTTATTTTTGTAGGTTACCAATGTTTTTAATATATTTTTATAAGCCATCTAGATTTGTATGTTATTTCCTTTAGATACTAACTTATTCTAAAAATACATCGTAAAAGGCCTATATATTCGTTTTCAAATGTATGTTACCTACAAAATAGTGGTCTCCAACAATATAATTCCATCTTTTAACAGCGTTTTATTGTCCCTTATCTTTATTTTTGTAATTGTAAAGTTTGAATGTGACTTACAAATGATCGAGATGGTTAACCACTTGAAAAATACTGAGTATTTAAAATTAGCAAAAAATATAATCGTAAACTGATGGGGCCTGGGGGCAAATGCACTACTACTGTATATCCATACACAAACATACTATTTTCTTTTTCTTTTTCTTTTTTTCGAAAAGCAAGATTATATTAGCACGAGCCCACTAGGGGAAACCTGAACAAACATATCAGTGCCGAAGGCTACATTTACAAACGAGAATAACAAAACGAAAGAGCATTAAGTTGCGGAGGTAGCAACTACTAACCATTACATTACACAAGACAAGACCATGGATCCGAGATCCAACCTAGCCAATTCAATCTATGCTTCTTCAAACGATTAGAGATCCACTCGAATGATTTGAGTTGAATTTCCATTAAGCCCGAAGGACCGCACCAAGAAGAGTTAGAGAACACCTTTTGGTTACGGTTCTTCCATATCAAATAACCGCACGTCCACTCGATTGCTTGCCAAATACTCGACCAAAGTGGGGATAGAGATCGGTTGCAATTGCCTCTAAATAATTCGTTAATACTCAAGTTTGTAACCGACCCTAAATCCCACCATTTAAAAACACGAACCCAAATATCCATAGCATACCGACAAAAGATTAACGAATTCTCAATAGATTCCACATCATCATCACATAGAGGGCACCTAACGGAATCCAAGTCTATACCTCTTTTGTCAAGTTCGGTACGTACCGGGATCCGCCTTTTTAGTGCTCTCCATATGAAGATCGCGACTTTCGAAGGAACCAAGTTATTCTTCAAGAAAGATTCATTGTGAACAAATAACTCATAGTTGAGGATTTTTTTTCGTCTATAATGCTTGCTAACTTCTTTCTAGTGAATAATCCATTACCCGCTAGGTCCCAAAACCACGAATCCTTAGCCTTATCTTGCTTCACATAAGTGTTTAGTAGTGCATTAAGAGAATCAAGATCGTTGATGGCTCTTCCCGATATATCTCGTTTCCACCTAAAATTACAAACAATAGATTGTTCGTTCCAAGTTACTTTGTCCCTTACTTTTGACTTTGGATCTTCATCCAGATGAAACAACCGAGTGAACTTTTGCTTTAATGGTGTGCCGCAAAGCCATAAATCATCCCAAAAGTTCGTGTCTGCTCCGTCACCGATTATCTTCAAGAAAGAGGAAGCGAAGTTTGTATCCATCTTCTCGATCATTGTACTTGCGCGTAAAATATTGGACCATACACTACTCGCTCCTAACGGTCCGGAAAGACACGTAGGAGGAAGTCGTCCGTTAGAACCATAAATACTCTTAATAACCGAGACCCAAAGTGCATTCGGCTCGGTTTTTGCCCGCTAAAACCACTTTTCCAAAAAAGCGAGATTATTTCCCCGAAAAGACCCAATATTGAGTCCCCCAAATTCATAAGGTAGTAAACATTCATCCCATTTAACCCATGACAATTTGGAACGCTCATCCGTCCCGCCCCAAAAAAGGTTTCTCCTAATACTCTCTAAATTTTTTATAACACTCAAGGGGGCACGGTGTAACACCGGCCATTTTTTTTTTTAAATACACAGCGGAAGACTTTATTAACAAACACAATATAAGTCACGTCATTACGTTTAAGTTTACACAACGGTGTTACGTTATCACAAAACATTATTTATACAAAAGTCCACATCAGAGTTGGGTTGTCAAACATGTCTTCTGCAATAGCACCCTTCCCGACTAGCAGTACCTAAACCTGCAAGGGGAGAATATGTGGGGGATTAGCGCACCGCTAAGTGAATGGAATCTATCTAACAGGTATAGCTTAAGTCACACACAAGCTATATACTAACAACAACACATGCTAACTATCAACTAGCATACAATAAGACAATACGAGGATCGGCGGCTTGTACGAGCACACGACTCCTAGCTGATCGGACTTGAGTCTACCGATAGTCCCTGCTACTCAATTCACAGTATAGTTATCCAGATGCAGGGGATGCATCATTCACACTATACTCTACAATCAGTAGCCTATGGACCCAACCTCCCCTAGGCACGGTTGACCTCATACGGACTCTAACCTCTCCTAGGCACGGTCTCGAGTCCCCAGTCTCCCTAGGCCCGACTGGTGCCATTCACACAGTGTACACATAATTCACATACAACATCAGGCATACTATATTATTCTAACATGGCAATTTCTATACTATGCATGGTAAAAGAGTCAACCACAGTAGCATGATATGCTACTTAAACTCTATCCGGAGATAGACCCACTCACCAATTACCAGCAACTGCTCAGTTATTATTTCTGAGCTTCCTCCTTGTCCTTATAACCTGAGAACAACACAAACAAAGTTAATATACATATCCAATAAATAATATAATCATTTCATACGATTAACTAGGTCATAACACCACAAAGTGACACTGTAGCAACTCAGGGTACTGTAGCAACTCGGTACTGTAGCAAATAGTGACACTGTAGCAACTCAGGCACTGTAGCAACCCGGGCACTGTAGCAACTCGGGTACTGTAGCAAAATACTGTAGCAACTGGTTCGAACACATTCGCTGATTTCGTGATTTTTTCCCCAAAAACTCGATTTTTGAGCGATTTTGATCAAATTTTAAGCACATGGAAGCTACTAAACATATATACAACCTATTTCTAACATCAATTAACACATATAAACACATAATATGAAGATTCAAGCTCAAAATTCATCAAAAACCCATTTACACCCAAAATCCAATTTCTATGAATTAAAGCACGAATTCAAGCTAACAAACCTGGATAAATGATCACAAGGATGATATGAATCAATCCTTAAAGCCTCATAATCCAATTTAAGACTTAGATCAATTAGGGTTTGAGATGAGATAAGTTTGGTACGTACTTGTTTGAGAAAAGTCTAGAAATGAGAAAATAGAAGCAGTTTACACTCTTAAGTGGGTATTAAAACCCATACCCCACAACACACGGGTATTTACCAGTTATCTTATCTGATAACCTTTCGTATCTCCTTAGGCGGTCCTAACGGAGTCCAAATTAAATAAACCAACCTGTTCTGGGACCCTTGTCACAAACTGGTCACAACACAATTATAATAAAACACTAACAAAATAATTAAAATAAAAGCACTTAAGACTAAGCACAAACCCTAAGGGCAAAATAGGCAACTTACAACTAGCCCGGGTTTCAGTCTGTTACACACGAAATATGGAGAAATAATAAAGCGGTAAGCTACAAAGAACCGACTTAACAAGCGTTAATCTTCCACCATAAGAAATCGATCTAGCTTTCTAATTCGCGAGCTTCGAGTTGAATTTATCAATCACCGGTTTTCAACTTTTCTCCTTGCTCATATTCTTACCAACCGGAAGACCAAGATACAAAAACGGGAGATCACCTACCTTACACCCAACACGAGAAGCCAAACCTTCAATATCATCGCTAGCAACACCCAACACATACAACACGCTTTTATGAAAGTTGATTTTGAGTCCCGATAAATTTTCAAAACATTTAAGAATTTTCATGAGATTGCAAAAGTTTTGACTTTGCCAATCCCCAAAAAAAATCGTATCATCCGCGAATTGTAGGGGGGATAAGTTAACTTTATCAGTCCCTACTTCTACACCTTTGAAGAGACCTTCACTACAAGCCCTTTTGACTATAAGGTTCAAACCCTCCGCTGCTATAAGAAAAAGGAACGGTGATAACGGGTCTCGTTGGCGAACCCCTCTCTCAATCATAAATTCATTGGTAGGTGAACCATTAACCAAAATCGAGATTGATGCCGATTTGAGACATCCATGAATCCACTTTCTCCATCTAGTACCAAACCTCATTCTATTCATCATATCCAACAAGAAATCCCAATTCAAGCTATCAAAAGCTTTCTCAAAATCAACTTTGAAGATGAGACTTTTTTTCTTTTGTCGCTTTAAATAGTCAATGGCCTCATTTGCAATTAGTGATCCATCAAGAATGTATCTACCTTTAAGGTATGCACTTTGTTCGAAACCAATAATCGAAGGCAAGACTTTCCTGATACGCATGGAGAGTACCTTTGCTAAAATCTTGTAGTAGCAACCTATTAGACTTATGGGTCGAAACTCGTTAATTCCCAATGGATCATTATTCTTTGGGACTAGAGTAATGAAAGAAGTGTTACAACCTTTGGAGATATCAACATTTTCCCAGAACCAATCTAATGCCTTCATAAGATCGCTTTTGATCAATTCCCAATGTAAGTAGAAGAACTTTAATTTGAAACCATCGGGGTCAGGCGCTTTTGAACAATTACATTCTTTAATTGCTTCTAGGATTTTCTTTTTCCGTGAATCTACTCTCAATCACAGCGGCTTGATCATCACTAATATGCGTAATGGGACCGGGTACCTGAACAGGAGGGTTGCTGATAGGAATATGTGCTCCTGTGTCTTCAAAAGGGCCTGGAACAGTAACATTGGGACCGACAGTAGCTGTTAGGACAGCAGGAGCTGCTGTTGCAGCAGAAACATTTGGGACAGAAACATTGGAGCCGGATCTAGTAGTATTCGACACAGTGTGCTGGAAATGAACCCCATCCACATACGGATTGTCAGCAAAACACATTTTATTCACGTTTCTTTTCTCGTATTGTGCCTTAAAATGATCATGAATAACTTGCTTTATCTCCAAGGGATCTTCACACCAATTCCCATTTATGTTTAAGCCTCGAATGTTTCTCTTTGAGTGCCTTCTTTTAAAGACCGAATGGAAATATTTGGTGTTTTCGTCCCCATCTTGAATCCATTTGACATGCGATTTTTGTCTAGCCATGCTCACCTTAACCTTATCTTTTTCCAACCATTTTTTCCTAGCCTCAATCCAACTCTTCCTATCCTCATCACTTAGAACCCGACTTTTCGCTATCAACTCCCATTCACAAGCTTTCTTTTTGAGTTCTTCTATTTCATAATTTATATTCCCGAAAGTAGTTCTACTCCAATCTTTCAATGCTTGTTTGACATTCTTAAGTTTATTAAGAAATACACAATCAAGCCTATTTCCGTCAACTTTAATGTTCCATGCATCTTCCACCACCTTTTTCGAATCCTCACCATCTAACCATTCATCAAAAAAATTTGTTGGCTTCAGTCCAAAATCAATTTCTCTATCTCTTAGGACTAGAGGACAATGGTCTGATAGATTTCTTTCAAGAGCTAGAGCAGAAACATTTCCCCAAGTGTTATGAAAGCTTTCGGAGACGAGAAATCTATCCAACTTGCTAAACTTCACACCGTTATCACAAATTCGAGTGAATTTCTTGCCACCTAACGGAACATCAATGAGTTGATTCTTTTTTATGAATTCATTGAACCATTTAGCCCATCTCTCAACAAATTCATAATTTTTCCTTTCACTTTGGTCTCTCACTTCATTAAAGTCACCACAAAGGACCCATTCCGCGTTATGTGCACCTAAGAAAGAATCAAGACTCGACCACATAATTAATTTATTAGTGTGACACTGCTAAATTTTTTTTTTAAACGTAGCGGAAGCATTTATTAATTAATTACAGGACACACTTTAAATATTGATCAATCAGTACAACCAGTGTCACGTGTCATTTCAACAAAATACATGTTTATATAGAGAAGACGTATTTACAATACGTTTACAAATTATCACTGTTTAAACAAAGCAAGACAACATCAGAGTTGACTCCTGTCAAACATAACATCATCATGCCCGTCTTCTCCCCGAAATACATCACCTACAAAAGCTAACAACCTGTAGGGAGAGGATGGAGGGGAATTAGCATGAAGCTAAGTGAGTACAACTAACTACAGGCAATAGTATATAGGAACCGTCATACTAATCATGTCACAAAGTCTAACACACAAACATCACCCAAGTGCCATCTACAGAGACTCTGGCGGCTCGGCCAAACCATTAACCACCAGCTGATCGGACTGGGGCTTACCAGAAGTTCCTCCACCACCGTGTGTATATATATAATCCACACGCGACGGACGCGTCATTCACATATATATACACCTCGATTGTCTAGGCTACCACATGAGGAACCCAACCCGCAGGTTGATCTCTCCTACCGAGGCTATCACACAATAGGGACGCACTGCGCTTCAGCGGACAAGCATCAACTAACATGCAGTCATCACAACGTACTAACTAACCACAACAGTAAGTATATCTAACAAGCATGGCAATCATAATATAACATACTACTCTATACTATATTCTCCAGTTAGTCTCACTCACCAAATACCAGCAACCAGCTCAGATAATCTACTACTGAGCCGCTTCCTTTTCCTTATCACCTGAACATAAGGCAAATCAAGTTAGTTGCTGTCCGTTAACATCAAATAACACGGTACGTAAATTTTTGTATCAAAAAGCGTCCGTTAAATTTTTTTGCTTATCCCTTATGCATTTTCGAAATTTACATCCTGATCATCAAAATACAAACGGGAAGCATAACGGCTAAAAATCAACACTTAGTAAAATATTTCACTGCCAAAGACCATCGGTCGATCGTCAGAGACGGTCGGACGATCGTCACTACATCATCGGTCGATGGACTTCACTATCGGTCGATCGGTAAAATTACAACCGTTGGTCGAAGGACTCACACCATCGGTCGACGGTCTAGTCCATCGGCCGATTGACATACACCATCGATCGATGGTCAGGGACCATCGGCCTAGGGTAGTTCATCTGCAGCAACAGCTACCAAAGTGACGGGTTTCACACCAAACTCACCAATTCTTGCTCTAGAGCTCGATTATGACCTCAAAACTGACCAAATCGAAGACACTAAACATGTAGAAACATAAACCCACAAGATTTGGACTCAAACAACATTCAATTTAACCATTTTGACCCAAAATACACACTTTGTAAAAACTAACACAAAAAGCCAATTTTCTTGAAGATTAAAGCATGAAAACTTGTGATTCCTACCTCAAAAGATTCGGTAATTCACAAGGAATAAGAAGATGTGAACGATTCGAGCTCTAGATCAAAGATTAGAATTTAGGGTTTTGATGTAGGTGAAAGAAGAAGAACGAGGTGTTTGGTTAATTTTATAGAAATGGTAAGAGCACGGCTCACTAGTCACTTAATTGTGGATAATTCTCACACTGTGCAACACATGGGTATTTATCAGTTGTCTGATATCTTTCGTACGTCATTTGGCAATCCAAACAAAGTCCAAATTAAATAAACAAACCTGTTCTGTGACCTTTGTCACAAACTGGTCCTAACCACATCATTAATTAATAATAAACATTAAATAAAAATAAAAGCATATAATAACACAACATCAAATTAAGGATAATTTAGTAATCTTACATCTAAGCCCAGTTGAGGATGTTACAATTAGCATCATCGTGTGGACGATATACATTCACAATAAAAGTAAGTTCATTGCACCCTTTCCATCTACCCGCAATAGCAATAAAAATCTCACTAAAAAAGGTTTGTTCTACATCAAACTCGTTTTTATCCCAAATAATTAGAAACCCTCCCGAGTTACCAACCTTCTCTTTTTGGATAAATTCAAACTCACTGGACCCCCACACTAGACTAACCCAATTCTTATCAACGTTATTTAATCTAGTTTCTTACAAAGCGACAATACAAGGGTTTTCACGAAAAAGAAGTTTCCTACAATCCCCTATTTTACTAGCCCTACCCGACCCAAAACCCCGAATATTAAGACAAAGAATCTTCATTTAAAAAGTAAGATACGAGAATAACGAAAGCAGAGACTTAGACCTGATGGTGTTCGTCCCATACTAAGCCGATGCGATTAGCAAACTCCCCAAGATCCACGCTTCTTTCTGAGTTTTTGGGAATTCATCCCACAACCTTCCAAGTTCAACGATCTTGATTGTTTAGTCCTCGTGGATTTAGACTTTGCCTTACCGTGATTACCTTTCTTCGAGGATACTTGTGAATCGGTCTTCTTTTTCTTTTCGTCTTTGTGTTAAGATCGGGCTAAACACTTAGCTCTCATAATCATCGAGGAGGCGCGCCAATTCCCAATTATCGAAGGTTTCCCATTGACATTTGACTTACTGCTTCTCGGAACTTTGATATTAATTCCATCTTCCTTGACTCCTACAAATTCGTCTCTGTCAGTATACCCCTTAACTTCATCACTTGTGTCTAACCTCCTTACTTTCTTTTCCCCCTTTTTACTTATGAACGAGTTCACACTTTGACGCGAAGTTTTATCATCAATTGAGTTTGATTCTGTAGTATCATCTATCGCGGAATTAGAATTCGACCCTATTGTATCAGAAATTGATTTGCAATCGCTGGGGCTCTCGCTTCTAACCTCAGATCTTTTTTATTCTTTTTGGACATTATCATCCATACAATTCACATTCAGCCCAGAATATTCTGACTTGGATCTACTAGGCCCAATTCTTTCCTCGTTTGCAGGCCCGTTCAAATTAAGTTTGTGATTATGATTGCTAACGTTGGGTTCAATGGAATTGGGCCTATTATTCTTACTGGGCTCATCAGGATTGCTTCCATTAATTTTGTTGGTCTCATTAATATCCCCCTCATTAAGCCCATCCGAATTAGGGTGTAGGGGAGCCGGTGTTTGGATGTTGACCCTACACCTTCGTCTGTTCGATTTCCTAAAACATCCAGCACACGCGCTGTAACACCCTTATTGGAATTCGGTGTTGTTCCTTCGTCTGTTCGATTCCCCAAGTCCTCATCATTATTGAACTTTCTCTTTCCCATACCATCTGCAACGAAAACCAATGCTTCATCTTCCATTGTGTTTTCCGGTAGCTTTTGGTCTAACATATTCATCCCAACCGAGTTTTCTGCCGGAATCTGATGTTTACCATCGTCTTCATCATCCGATAAGGAGTAATACGACCTAATCTCTCCTTCTTCTTCTTCATCGTCTTGATCCTCATTATCATCGTCCCATTCACTTTCACGATCACTCTCCATATCAATTTGAATGAAGTCATCGAAGTCTTCTCTGACCTTTACATAAAATATGCTACTACCGTATTTCAGTTTAACGGTTTCCTCTATAGGGATAATGCCCCAAGATTTTATAAAAACTCGCCCGAAAATTAGATTCTGATGACCTTCAAATGAACAGTTTCTAGTATCCAATGTTTGGCCCCACCAACCTGCAATTTTACGGAAGGTGTTCTCCTTCCAGAGTTTAATTGGAACCCCAAATATATTCAACCATGTTAATCTACATGAGATAAGATATGGACTATCTCCACCATACTTTATGTTATCCAACCATTTGGAGAGGCAATGGTTATATTCATGTATAAATGATTCCAATTTGGCTTTATCTTTAAGAACAATCATCATCTTGAGACCCCCTAAGTATTTTAATTCAAAGTCTTGTAACCCTTCACCTTCGCATATTGATCGAAAATTTGCTAGGTACTCAAGTTTTTTAACTTCGCCTATGAAAGAGTTTTTTAGAAGGTTGCCGTTGTCTTCATCATCAGGATTGATGGTGACTACTCTTTCCTTGTCCTTTCCAAGAACCGTATCCTTGAGATCTTCAGTCTTATTATCTTCCTTTGCTTTTTTATTTTTATTCAGGATGTCTTGAAGATCATGACTGTTACTGGGTTTTGCTTCCTTAACATTAGGCCATTCGTGTTTTTTCTGCCCTTCATTGAAGCCACGGTCATATTTCTTCCTCCACACTAGTTTTGCTGATTGTGTGGCTTGCGTTGTATTTGCAGCTACATCGTTTCTGCCTTCTTGGTTAATTGAATCATCTTGCTGTACTTCCTTCTCCTTTCGGTCATTAGCTTTGAAAACCCTAAGCATAATACCGTCGATTCTGATTTCCCGTAGTGTCTTCAACATCCTTTCATCATCCTCAATGTTCCCGAATCTTACAAACGCAAATCTCTTCCCATTCTTTAACCTTTTTCGCACCATATAGACATCTCTTACCTGACCAAAGTTCTTGGACATCCTCCATAATTCCTCCACTTTCCGTTCTTTCGGAAAATTGAAAAACATGAACGATTTGATATTGTTTCCGAATAATCGCTTGTTGTTGTCGATCCCGTTGTGATTACCGCTATAGAATTCCCTAACCCTATTCGTGCCCTTTAATTTTTTCCTTCTCACCTCTTGCCACTCTCCCTCACTATTTTTTCTCTCACTCTAAATTTTCTCTCTCACACATTCTCTCTCTTAATTGTTTTTTTTAAAATAATAATAAGCAAAGTACACACACACACACACACACACATATAGATATATATATATATATATATATATATATATATATATATATATATTTTGAAAGATCAGATGAAATTTTATTAATAAACGAAGAAATAGATACAAGATTATTTGTGAATTACTCCTATATCTATACAAGGTATAATGCAAACACAGGAAACCCGCAAACACTAGAAAGCTAAATTAAACTCGAATGATAATGTAGGAAAAACACCTTATCTCCTAGGCTTGCTTATGTTCGGTACAACTTGTATTATAACATGCCGAGTTGCACGAGAGTCACAGTATCATAACTAACGATGACAAAGCAACTCCCGCCCAAACTCACTTAGCCCAAGACATACATGGGTCCGAGAGCGTAGGTGTGAAAAAACCTACAATTAACCTATTCCGTCTTTTAGATTTGGATTGAAATCGAAAGATGCGGGGTTGGTCAACCAGTCATGCCAGTCAAGTGTGATGTGTTTGCTTCGACAATTTATCCATTCGAAAGATTTAGCCTGGATATTCGCGAGAATCTTTGGAATGCTTAAGATGCTATTCCCGAAAACATGATTGTTTCGAATATTCCAAATAAAATAGCAAGCAACCCAAACTACCGCTTGCTAAATAGAAGATCCCGTTTAGGATTTGATGTAGGGAGAAGAACCTTTTTCGAGCTCGATAATCGTGGATAGGTGTATATTATCAAAATTCCAGCATTTACGGATTCTTTCCCAAATGTCCGCCGCGAATTTGCAAACAATGAGAGAGTGAAGGGATGACTCTAAAGCGTCGTCACAAACCGGACAATGGGTGAAATGTAGATCGATTCCTTTATTGTCCAATTCGATTCTAACCGGAAGTTTATTCTTTTTTGCACGCCACATAAAAATACCCACCTTTTGTGAAATGAGTGGATTTCGAAGCGTTGGATCGGGTAATGGTTTATGATTCAGCGAAAGATCCATTAGTACCGAAATTAATGAAGAGGTGGAAAAACACCACTATGATTCTGCATCCAGACCCATTTATCGGCACAACTATCCTGAGGGTGATTAAAATTTCGCAAATCAGAGATGAGGTTCTGCATGTCTGATGTAGCTCGCCATTTAGGATTCGTCGACCAGCTCCATGAAAAAAAGGGGTACCTTCGACCCATTTGACCCTGTTAGCTACGCTGATGGATTTGTAATTTTCGAGCCTAAACAGTCTTGGATACTTGACCTTGAACGGAACGTTTCCACACCATTTGTGTTTCCAAAAGCAAGTATCGGTTCCTGAACCTACAACTTTGACAAATGCGTTAGAAATATCACACCCTAACTTGGTTAGGGTGTGTTCAATATTAGAGATAACAAACCAAGTACGTCCCATAAGCCTTTTTTGGTCCGAGAGTGAGGTGGGTTTAATGCATCCCAAACCCGCCATGAGACCCATAAATACTTTTAATTACCTTGACCCAAAGAGGATATTTTAAATTTTTAAATCTCCACCACCACTTAGATAAAAGAGCAAGGTTTTTAATAATTAAGGAACCCACGTTAAGACCCCCGGAGTCATATGGTAGGATTGTTCGATCCCAATTTACCCAAGCCATTTTTTTATTTTCCAAAGACCCGCCCCAAAAGAAGACACGACGTAAACATTCCAATTCATTAATTACACGGACTAGGGCTTTAAAAAGAGAGAAATAATAAAAGGGGGGGGGCTATTTACGACCGCTTTAATTAAGGTTAAACGACCCCCGAACGACAAAGTTTTAGCTTTCCAAGTGGATAATCTTTTTTTAATTTTTCAATAACGGGTAGCCAACTTTGTTATCTCTTAAGATTAGCCCCGATGAGGGCCCTTCCATGCATCCGAACCAAGAAGCTAATGTGAGAGATTCCTCTTTTGACAACCCGATTCCATACGCACAACTTTTATTTAAGTTTATTTTCAAACCCGAAAGTTTTTCAAAGCATTTTAATATTTTCAATATGTTACGACTTTCAACTTTGTTCCAATTGCCGAAAATTATTGTATCGATCGCGTATTGCAAGTGTGACACGACAACCTTATCTTTTTCAATACTAACACCATTTACAAGACCGTTATTTAAAGCCACTTTGAGCAAGTAATTTAACCCTTCACTAGCTAAGATTAAGAGGAACGGAGAAAGAGGATTGCCTTGCCTAACCCCGCGTTTCGGAAAAAATTGTTCGGTCGGAGAATCATTAATAAGGATCGAGATGGAGGTGGAGGATAGGCAAGCTCGAATCCAATTAATCTATTTCGAACAAAACCCCATAAAACCCATTATATTTGTCAAAAAGTCCCAATCCAAACAATTAAACGCTTTTTCAAAATCGACTTTAAAAATATTTTTTTTTTGCTTTTTTGCTTTGAGTTCGCCCACGGTTTCAAGGGCGGTGAGAATCCCATCCAACATGTTAATGACATTTCATAAGCCCGTAAGTATCCAGTCAAAGAGAAAAACATTATTATACTTCATAGTTAATAGTTAATATTAATATACAAGAATATGAAAAAGAAACATACTAATATTCGGTTTTGACTACATATAAAATATAAAATAAGACGTCGCGTCTAATGTTTATTTAACTAGAAAAAATTCGACCGCGCGTTGCTGCGGTTGTATTCAACGAGCGGTCGAATTTGGATATATGTTGTTTGGTACCTAATATATCTAATAGGTTGAGTTGTTTGTTGTACGTGTATGTATATGTATGAAATATAGCCCCTAAATATTTAGTGTTTTTTAACGATTTCCGTTTCACGCGTAGTTAGTCCCGTTGTGTTCGTTAGATTTTTCTAGTTGAACGGTGATTTCGAAAAAATTTAACTCGCACCGAGCGAGAAGATAGAGCCCGTTAAAAATTCAGGTGGAATTATTTTCTTTTATTTTAATAAAATTATGTATTTACGCTTTCTACCCCTGGAAAATGTAAAGTTGAGTGACCGTTGTGTAAATTAAGCCGAATTTTGAAGGACTGTTTGTAGTGTGAACGCAAACTAAAAACGACAATAAAAAATAACTTAAAATATAATTTTTGCCATGCAGTTTAGTATATAATAATAATAATAATAATAATAATAATAATAATAATAATAATAATAATAATAATAATAATAATAATAATAGTAGTAATAATAATAATAATAATAATAATAATAATAATAATAATAATCATCAAGTTAGTACACTAATCATTTATCATCTATTGACTTTCAACAGATCTATGTCCAACTGACGAAACTTTCGATTAACTACGAAGGCCAACCAGTATTCGTCTTCAAGGTGAACACAGGCTTCTGTTTACGACGATTCAAACCCGGAACTTCGGTAATTGTCTGATTGATTTTGTTATTAGCTGCTTCATCATTAGCTTTAGTAGTAAGTTCAGTTGAACACGCCAACTGTTCGACGTTATGTGTAGCTGAAGATGGTTTAGTGTTGTGATCTGAAGTGGGTCTTTTAGTGAGCACACATCCCATATTTGTTTTTAATTAAGGAGTGGGTGAAGTTAGGTTTCCATTAACAGGAAATTAAAGTAGCTGGAGTGTGTGTAGTTGACTGAAAAAATGGTTGTTGAGTGTATTAAATGTTGTGGACTGAATCTGTGTTGAACAAGAATTGCAGAAAAAGGTTGGAGGGGGGGGGGGGGGGGTTAGTTGAAGTGGAGAGAGAGGGGATTTATGGTTGTAGAAGCAATCGGACGATCGCTACAATAGGATCTGTATCATTATACAATTGAGTCTGTGCCCACCAGGTGTTTGTTAAAAGTCCCTTGTGACTTTTAACTTGGCTTCATGGTTATAATTATATTGGTGTATGGGGATTTTGCATCTGTCATTTTAGCTATGCACTACAACTAAAGGTTGTGTGCGACTATGTCGCATGCCGCTTTGAAGTTTCATTGTCCCTTCGTGGGTCTTAGTGGCTGTCAAAATGGGAGTGGAAATGGGCTAGTTAGAAGTTCTCTTATCAAGCATCTTAGTGATCGTCATTGTGGTATCGATGCGCGGGATATCACTCGACATTCTCTTACTTCTAATTTGGGTGTTTATACTGAGGCTGATGTTACTTTTAGGCGTATGGGGATTTGGTTATGTGGTGTTTGCTTCAAAACACACACGGTACGTGCTAAGTGCCGTCATGGTAGGGGCCCGGATGTGCCGCCCCCCGATGAGGGAAATGGTGTGGTTCGTTTTGTGCTTCATAATTTTTCCATGCCACTAGCTCCCTCTTCTCCTGCTCGACTTTGTATTGAGGATGGTTCGGTACGTGCTCATTACGATGGTTTTGACGTGGCTCTCCTTGATCGGTTGTTCTCTAAGGGGTTTCACACGGTTAAGTCTATCCCTCCCAAGTGTCGTTTGGGGTTTTCTCGGGTTTTGAAAGGTGCTCTTGATAAGGTGATCTCTAAGCCTGATGACATTTCTAGTTGGGTCTCTTTGTTGGTGTTACCCCTTTGTACCCTTAAAACCTTTCGGCCACGGAGTTGTCGTGAGTCTAGGTCTTCGATAAAGCGTCAGCATCAGGAAGAGAATATTTCCCGTGCTATTTGCTCTTGGGGTACAGCGGGTGGAAGTTTACAGCTTGTGAGGGAGTATTTGGCAGAGGATTCTCCTATGTTGTCTGTGGTTGATGATGAGGTCCTTGATTTGGAAGAGCGTAATATTAAGCAGTGTCGTAGGAAGATTTGTGATGGTCATTACACCGCTGCAGCTCGTGTTCTTTCTTCATCAGGCGTTGCTCCTTATAATGACGCCACACTGGCGGACTTGCTGTCTAAGCACCCTTCTTCTATAGCTCCATCCTTGCCTGATATGACGGTTGATCACCTTCACCTCGTTACGACTTCTGCTGTTGTTTTGGGCCAGATTAAAAGTTTCCCTCGGGGCACTTCATGTGGTAGGGATGGTTTACGTGCACAACACCTTATGGATTGCTTGAGTGGTGCTGCTGTGGCAATCTCGGATGAGTTGGTTAGCTCTATTACTGGGGTCGTTAATCTCTTTCTAGCTGGAAGGTGCCCTATGGAATTAGGAGAGTATATAGCTAGTGCTCCCCTCACACCGCTTGTCAAGCCCGGCGGTGGTCTTCGTCCTATAGCTGTGGGTAATGTTTGGCGACGTCTTGTTTCGAAGGTTGGCGCGGCTATGGTTGGCCAGTCTTTGGGAAGTTACTTCGATGGTCTTCAATTTGGTGTTGGTGTTTCTTCAGGTGGTGAGGCAATTCTTCATGCTGTGAATCGGTTGATTGAGGATCGTGGCTCTGATGTTGGCCTCTCTATGTTATTAGTTGATTTTCAAAATGCCTTCAATCTAGTTGATCGTACGGTCATGTTACGTGAAGTTCGCCGCCTTTGTCCGAGCATTTCTCGGTGGGTTGAATTTTGCTACTCTAATCCAGCCAGATTGTATTATGGGAACCACACACTATGGTCTTCTCAGGGGGTGCAACAGGGTGATCCCCTTGGTCCGCTGCTTTTTGCTTTGGTCTTACAACCCTTGGTTTCTAAAATCAGAGATAATTTTGAGGTTTGTCTTCAGGCGTGGTATTTGGATGATGGCACTATTATTGGGGACACTTTGGTGGTGGGGAAAGTTTTGCATTTGATTATGGAGGATGGGCCTCGTTTTGGGCTACATCTCAACGTTGAAAAAACAGAAATTTTCTGGCCTACGGAGGACCCTCGCAGCAGGCAAGTAGGTGTCTTTCCTCCTAATATTGCTCGGCCTTTAAATGGTGTTAAGTTGCTGGGGGCCCCCGCAAGTTCCGATCTTGGTTTTAGTAGTGAACTGGTGATGCTAAGGGTGACCAAGTCCATTGCGCTTATCGATAAGGTTGCTAAGCTTGATGATCCTCAGTGTGAGTTGTTGTTGCTTAGGGCATGTACGGGAGTTTCTAAACTTTACTTTACCTTGCGTACTTGTCCTCATAGTATATTAGAGGCGGCTCAACGCGCTTTCGATGGAGCCCTTCGATCTTCCTTGGAGCGTATTGTTACTGCTTCAGGGCCTGGGTTTGGTGATTGGCAGTGGTGGTTTGCCACCTTGCCATTTACATTTGGAGGGCTTGGTGTTTATTCTGCGGGAGATGTTCGTCATTATGCTTTTCTGGCTTCTCGGTTACAGTCTGCTGGGTTGCAGACCAAGCTCCTACGTCATGCGGGTATTGTTGGTCTTGGTCATGCTTTTGAAGATGCATTGGGTCTGTTTAATAATACGGTTGGGTTTGATATTTTAGGTAATCCGAGTGAGGTCGCTGCCCCAATACTCATGAAGAAATTGGCAGATGTTTATTTCACAAAGGTTACCGCTTCTGCAGAATCCACTTTTTCGTTATCTCCCCGACAATCGGCCTTATGGAAATCACAGCAGGGTGTTCACACCTCTGCTTGGCTAAGGGCAGTCCCTATTTTGGGGTTGGGTCAGACGATGAACTCAAAGACTTACCGATGTGTGTTGTGCTACCGGTTAGGTGTTCCATTGTTCTCTATCTCGACGGCATGCTCTGCTTGTTCAAGGGTTTTTACTGGGGATATTTTCGGGGATCACGCGGTGTCTTGTGCTGGTATGGTGGGTATTAAGCATCGACATAATATTGTTCGGGATTCCCTTGTTGATGTTTGTTATCGATCTGGGATTTCTGCGAGAAAGAAGGTTGACATTGGGTTATCTGGAGGGAACGGCAGGGCCCTCAGACCTGCAGATGTGTTACTTTATTCCTGGGATTGTGGTCGCGATGTCTGTGTTGACTTGACAGGGTCTTCTCCTTTGACACAGTCTGGGCTTTCTGACTTTGTCCCTGGACGTGCTGTGGTTGAGGCGGCTCGTCGGAAGCGGGTCAAGTACGAATCTTGCTGTCAGGCGATTGGTTATGGTTTCATTCCTTTCTCATTTTCTTCCCTTGGGGAATTAGAGAAGGAGGCTATTTCTTTGCTTAAGCGGGTTCAGAAGAGTTCGATGGCGCAAGATATTGGTGCCGGTGCTGCTGCTCATATTTTTACTAGGATAGGTTTTGCTATTGCTAGAGGTGTGGGGGCTCAGATTGTCTCTAGACTTCCCACTAATTTTTTGTAAGTTTTAAAACTTTTAAGTTTATTATTATTATTATTATTATTATTATAATAATAATAATAATAATAATAATAATAATAATAATAATAATAATTATTATTATTCTACTACTCCGTATTACCCAGGTAAAAGTAAATTAATTTTGTGAAGATCTAACGGTGGGCCACACAAAACTTGTCATCAACAATGACATTAACCGTCCATCGAATCCAAGAAAATAGGCGGTCGTCATGAAAAAGATGCTATGTTATCCTAATTTACTTCTTACAACACGAATCACCAATTAATAAATTTAGTTTCTCAATTTGGATTTATGAAAAAATGTGTTAGATAAACTATTACCTTTCAAATATTAATAACAGTATATATTTTATTTATAAAATTATATTTATATATTCAAATCAAATATCTTTCATAATGCCTCGAATATTAAAGATTTAATTTAAACTTCTTGCTGCTCAATAAATTTGTGAGTGATGATATTAACCACTAAAATCTATTTTTACAACATTAAACATATTTTATGATTGTTGTATACTACAATTCTCAAAAGCACATTTAGTGATGTACAATCAAATTCTCATATTGTCTAAGGCAATGTTTATTTCAAACTTAATAAATTTAACTGAACTTAATGATATAAAATTGAATAAGTCATATAGTATTTGTTTTTGATTGATGAAAATATGATATTTTAATATTTTAAGTCATGAAAATGTAAATTTTTATATAAGTGCATACTCTTTCAAAACTGTTAACATAACTGCTCATAACTGTCATATGTACAAGGTTAAATTTGTAATTTGAATTATTCAACGAGTTATTTAGCAAAAAATACAAGCAATAATTATTTATTCATCACTTAATTCTAGTTTACATGGTAGTTCATTCAAACAACAAAACTTAATAAAAATAAAAAATAAACATAGCCTAAATAACTTCCCCAAATTTACATATATACATGTCAAATATCAAATTGATGCACATTGACCAAGTTACATCATGTAAAAGGACTACTCGGTTTACTAAGGCTCAAGGATTATCGGAAAAGAAGAAGGTTAAGGTGGGTGAGTCGATGACTGTGCTGAGGCGTTTCCCATTTTGTCAACGGAGCTCGATGTGGATTTTTGTGACGACCCGAAAATTTCTGATCAAATTTAAACTTTATCTTTAAATGATTTAGGAACAAACCGATATCAAAGAAGTACTTACGCGGAGAACCATCTTCGGGTTTTTATGGCAAGTAAAAGATCAAGATCCGCCATTCATGTTCGTGAAACTTAGTTTTAATGATCATACGATCTCTCTGCAATCTTCAATTCGTATCTTCATAGATCCACGGTATGCATACATATATCCATCTACAGCCATGACTCCTGAGTTGTAAGTTCCTCTTTTTTGTCCCCTTTCGATTGGATCTTATTTCTGCTATCAATTCCGAAATTGCATACTTGATTTTTCAATTACTTTATTCCTATATTTAGATTTAGATCTTGATTCAATTGATTCGAAGTTTGAGTTTACGGTTATCATATTCTAAAGAAAATTAACTATGAGATTTGAGATTTGTTTTTCAACACCGTGTGGCACACAATAACGGTGTCTTCTGATATATCTGAAAACAGTGTTATTTTTTAAATCGATCTCGAAGTAAGCTAGTGATCAAAAAAAAAAAAAAAAATCACGAAGAACATTTAGGAAGGGCTTGAAGAACAGGAACGAACAGGAAGGAGTTACGGGCTTAGATTACGACTCCATTTCCAAGATCAGATCCACGAAAGCTATAATGAATTAAGGAATCTAATCAACAAAAAATCGATCTGTGTTTTATTCTAATCAACAAAAAATAGCAAGTCATGGCCTCTCAGATGGCGTTTAATATTCCAACCACGCCTTTTACTCCGGCCACTGTTGGCCGCCGTCGTCGTCTTCATCCACTACCTGCGCAATCATCTCGTCAATATAACCATCAGAATAATCACAATCCCCCATCGACTTTTCCTAATCCCTCGGCTGATGAGGTGTGGGTGTTGGTTGAAAGAAGGCGAAAAGCCAACAAAAAACTCTCTACTAATCACTCGTTTGCAAGAAACCTGATCCACCGTTTTGGTAATCCAAACACACATCATCCGGTATACAAACAGAAATGGGTGCCATCTTCATCGGCTAACCCTAACCCTAACCATACAGAGAATACTACAAACCCTAATACCACAAACCCTAAACAAGCAGCCAAACCTACAAACCCTAAAAGTGCAGCCACTTTTCCTAACAACATTGCACTGAACCAACAATCTAGCTCTCGTGTTCACGAACCTTTCTCCCCAAAACATGTCCCGGCATCAGCGCCTATCACATCGGTTATGGTTTTCGGATTCCCAGATTCATGGAGCAAGATTGATCTCCGTTGCTTCATTAGCAGGTATGGGAATGTACACGACATCTTCATACCCTTCACGAAAAGATTTAGAAATGGTAACAAATTCGCTTTTGTTAAATTCATTGACGTTACCGACCTTAACTTCTTGCTTAAATGACTAAACTCCATAAATCTTGGTAATGGGTGGCTAAAGGCTTATAAGGCCCTTGATCGAAAAGCTTCTGCCTCGAATGATAAACTTATACAACCCCCTTCTACAAAACCCGTTTCATCGTCTCTACCTAATCATCATACCATTCCGAATAAGGGGTTCACTGATGGGCGTCCGTTTAACAAGGTGGTTGGGAATATGGTTGGATGCACTAGTGATATCACGAAAGAACTAACTAGCATCGGGTGGTTCAATCGTTGGGACTGCAATGGTAAATTTAGAGAAATCTCCGTTGTGGATAAACATAATGACACTGAAATCCTGAATAAAGCTATTATCGGTACCATCCTCAAACTTGAATATCTTGAACATATCTTATTTTTGTGCGAAATGGAGAATCTAGATAATGTTCAGGTAAAGTATCTTGGTGGGATGGAAGTTATGTTCATCTTTGAGTTCGAGGAGCAAGCTTCATCTATTCTTAATGCGAAACACCATTGTATCCACAAATGGATGACCAACATTCGTAAATGGGATGAAAACAACTCATACCAAGGTCGAATTACATGGTTAAAAATCACGGGTATTCCTGTCCAGTTTTGGAACGAAAACACATTTACTGCCATCTCAAAATGGTGGGGCGAACCTATTGACTTCTCGAATTGTTCTTTAAAAGGTAACCAAAATCTCGTTGTAGCAAAAGTATTAGTTAAGTTACGAGATGCACACTTGGTACATGACATTGTGCGTGTCACATCCGATAGTTCCATCTTTTTTGCTTATGTAATGGAAGAAACCAATGGGATTTTTGAAGTTAATGTTAACCCAGATCACGTGGAAAGTGATGGAAGTGATGGGATATCGGAGTCTGAGTTACCGGGTAATGTCGAATATGCAAATTTTGATGATGAATCAAAATCAGACTTCTCTGATGACTTCTTTAGTCATAAACCGAATTTAAAGACTAATGAGGTTGAACCAGGTGACAATAATTCAAAATGTTGGGTGGCTGAAAGCTCATTTGTTGGTCCTATTAAAGAACATGTGAATGGTACATCCTCTGTTAACAATATCGATAATCATTCTGTTAATGAACATTCAAATGAGGTGGACCAAAAAATGAATGATAATGGATTAGCCCAAATGTCTGCTGAAGGGCTGGCCCAGAGGGCTTGCGGTGATATTACAGGTTCGGGAAATGTTACTGTCAACGATAATTTTGTGTTGGAACAAATAATATTCGATAATGTTCCAAAAGGTGGCGAGAACATCGCAACTGTCCAGCCCAACAACTCTCACGGGCCTGAACTTCAAGACGGGCCTCCTCCCATTCCTAAGTTCACACCCGACTCACCATATGTGTCGTACGTTGAAAAAAAGGACACTTCTATCCCTATTCCTACAGGTGATAACGATAACATTCAAGGTAATGCTGTGGGACATGTGGATGTTGACTGCCATCCAGGTATTCAACCGACCCCACGATATACGCACGAATTACATAAACGAGATAAAGAAAATGACAACGAGATCAATGACACCATGAATAATAAAGATGTCAACTCCAACACTCCAACTGATACTAATTGTTTTCCAGCCCAGGCTGAGCCGAATGTTTCTGTCATGGGTCCTGTTGATCAAAATCTAGCAAACGACTGTAATGGGGGTTCCAATAGGACCGGTTCAATTAATTTTGAGAAGGAATGTAAGGTTTCAAGGATCAGAGCTCCAAACAATCCTGCTTCTCGTAACGAACAATTGCTATCGAATTGTAGCTTGGGCTTAAAAGATTTTGGTCACGACATTGGGCTTGAGTGGATCGGGGCTCCGTCAGGGAACTAACTTTACCCTTCTTTCGTTTTCTCTTTATTTATGTGTTTAAAATGAAGATAATATCGTTAAACGTACGTGGGCTCGGGAAACTTGAAAAAAGAAAATTTTAATTGGATTAAAAAATTAATTCGTTTTCATAATTCGGACATTTTTGCAATTCAAGAATCCAAAAGAAAACGTGTTACTGATTTTATGATTGAGTTGTTATGGGGTAACAAAAATTTTGAATATATCTTTAAACCATCGGTGGGGTTATCGGGCGGGTCAATTTTAATTTGGAACCTACTAGATTTTGTGTGTCCGGGGCGGTTGAAAGAGAATTTTTCTTGGGTATACGAGGTCGATGGGTGGGAAAAATGGCGGACTCCATTATATTAAACGTTTATGGGCCACATAATGATCAATTGAAACATAAATTTTGGGATAGTCTTGACAATATTATGCAGGTGGATATTGATGATTGGGTTTTCTGTGGATATTTTAATGAAGTAAGGCGAAGAGCGGAAAGGAAAAATTGCGAATTTATCGAAAGTAGAGCAAAGATGTTCAACGATTTCATTGACAAAGCTAATCTCATTGAAATTTCATTGGGGGGAATGAAGTTTACTAGGATTAGTGACGATGGTTTGAAATATAGTAAACTTGACAGGTTCTTAGTCTCGAAAGCGTGTTATGCATCATGGGATGGAATTTCTGCATGTACTCTCGATAGGGATTACTCCGACCATTGCCCCATCGTTTTGAAGGATATGAACAATGACTTCGGGCCGAAACCTATTAGGATTTTCAACAACTGGTTCGAAGATGATAAATGTGATGATTTGATAAAAGATGCATGGAAAGTTACCATTTGTAATCCAAGGGCTGATTGTGTATTTCGTGATAAACTTAAGAACGTAAAAGGGGTGTTGAAGGAAAAATGTAATCCTAAATATAATAGTCTAAATGCCGAAATTGACTCACTTCATAAAGAAATCTCTGAGTGGGAAAACATCATCGGTACTCGTGACCTTTCGGAAGTTGAAATTGCATCTTGGTTAGATTCGAAAAAAGTGGCTTAAAAAAGATAAGGAGAAAGTTGATATATTGAAACAAAAGGCAAGGATTAAATGGGTTACGGAAGGGGATGAAAATAGCAAATTTTTTCATTCGTGTATTAAAAGGATGCAAAACAAAAACAACATAAGGAGTATAAATTCAAATGGCTTATGGATCGAGAACCCAGAGGACATCAAAATGGCGGCATTCACATACTTCAAAAATCGTTTTAGTGAACATAATTCTCGTACCTTCAAAATTCGTGGCCCCCTGAGCAAACGACTTAATGATGAGGAGGTGTCGAACCTTGAATCTTCTTTTACACTCTCTGAAATCCATGTTGCTAAATTAGAATGTGGGGGTGAAAAGGCCCCCGGACCCGATGGTTTTAACATGAAATTTTTCTCAAAATATTGGAACGTTGTCAAAGAAGACCTTCTCGCGAAATTCACTCATTTTTGGGAGGTTGGTGAGATCTCTAAAGGTTGTAATTCCTCTTTTGTTGCATTACTCCCGAAAAAATGACCCACAGGGATTTGGTGATTATCGTCCTATCATTTTAATCGGGAGCCTTTATAAAGTTCTATCTAAGGTTTTGACCAAAAGGCTACAAAGGTGTCATACCCCGTCCAAAATCTTCCGAACGAATAAAATAACATATGGTACCATCGCGATGAACGGACCTCTATATGCCTTGAACGACTCCATGTAATGTCTCTAAATGAGTAAATGCACAGCGGAAGATTTCTTTCATACCTGAGAATAAACATGCTTTCAAGTGTCAATCAAAAGGTTGGTGAGTTCATAAGTTTATCATAAAACAGTAAAATTTATCATTTTGATAGACCACAATATTTAAATCCTGCATGGTACAAATGGGCCCGAATCCTATACCCACCTGAAATGTACATGCTATATCTTTTAAATACAGTACATCTTTCTCGTGTACGAAACCATTTTCATAAATCATAGTAACCGTACACATATCTTGTACACAAAAATAATATACACATAACCTGTGTATAAAATCATTCTCTCGATATATAACATTCATATCAATTGGTGGCAATTATCATGTTCACATAATTCAATGGTGGTAATTATCATGTCCACATAATTCAATGGTGGCAATTATCATGTCCACATAATTCAATAGTGGCAATTATCATGTCCACATAATTCAACAATAACCCGCAGAACTTCTGTCTGCATAATAATTCATTCGAGGAATGTTTTGCTTGTGTCTATCTCGTAAAACATTTATAAAAGCAGTTCATGTATTCTCAGTTCAAAATATATTTCAAAAGCATTTAATAAAGCAGTTGTAAAAGTAGCGCATGTATTCTCAGTCCCAAAAATGTAAAGAGTAAAAGGGAATCAAATGAACTCACCTAATGTATTTTGTAGAAAAAATACATATGACTATATTGAACAATGCAGGGTTGGCCTCGGATTCATGAACCTATATCATTTGTATATTTATTAATATACATGGTTGTAATCGAACAAATATATTATTATTAGTGATGTAATTCATTTATATAGTAGATTAATAAGTTTTATTATATATATTTTTCATTTTATATATAGATATATTGATATAGTTAAGTTATGTGTATTAAATACATATTTATATATATAATCTTTATTTTTATGCTTATAACTTTAATAATGTCATTAATACTTTTAATTTCATAATCGTAATTATCTTAATAATAATGATATAGCTAATACTGATAACAATAATAATGATAGTTTTAGTAAAAATAATACTTCTAATAAAATTTTTAATAGTTTTAATAGAAATTACAGTAATCGAACAGTATTACAAATATTAATGTTTATTTGATAATTCGATAAATGATACTTTGTAATATTAATAATAATAATATTAAGTAATGATAATAATATTAGTAATAATAACAATTTTAACAATAATAATTAATACTAGTAATAACAATAATAATAATAATAATAATAATAATAATAATAATAATAATAATAATAATAATAATAATAAAATAAATAAAAGGCTACCTTAACAAGCTTTAAAAAAAATTGGTGTCCCAGCTAGAAATTGAACCCGAGACCTCTCATTAACCAACCGAACACCCAAACCATCCAAACAATTCCATTTTTCTTGATTATAATCGTATATATATCTATTTAACCCATCAACAATCTGTTTCTTCTTCTCTTTCATTTAAAAAAAAAATACTACATGCTAGGATTGAACCTGTGACCACTCGCCTAAGACAAACACGCCTAACCATTGATCTGTTTCTGCTTTATCTGATTCAATACCCCAGCTTATTTACATAACCTATATCTACATGTTTCTTCTTCTTCTACATCATTTTCATAATCAAGTTCATTATCTTCTTCTACATCAGAGATCGTGATTCAATCATGGCAGCCCAACTGAAATTTTATAAAGTCTCAGTCCACAAAACACAACCCAACTAAACTGCAGCAATCTAACCGAGAGGGTTTTGATCGATTTATCCTCAACTTCACCCTATGCGTTTGCATCATCTTAATCTAATATCCCTCATCGCCATCTTGTATTATCATTGATCTCATTCATCAAACCTTAATCATCATTTAATATCTTATCTATCACTATAACACAATCACCATGTCTCGTGATCACCCTCGTTAATACTCCCTATCATAATACTAATACTGTACGTAACCACCATCATTAACTTAACGTTTCCATTATAATTTCATTTATCATCAATCCAACCCTTAATCACCGATATCATTACTAATAATTACTCGTTATTTTATGTGACCCCATATGTCGGCCACGAAATGTTGCTTTGTTCCACTAGTATACTTGATAATGCCCTAAGTAATTTATATCCAAGTTGGTGAATATATAACTATTAAACTATGACCCCACCCTATCCTTCCATTAATTCATTTATAATCGTGTTTTAAATCTTCACAGAACAGTAGCAGTTGCAATAGAACACGAAGTAAAACAGGAAGAACGAAAGGTGTTTTGGGATTCGAAACAGTCTACAGAAGACTAATTGTTTTCATTACACCTCTTGACCCAACAATCATAAAGTCTTATGGCTCAAAAGAAAAAAAATAATAGCTTCAAATCCCACACTAAAAGTAGTTACAGATCATGGATAAGAAATGTGAATAAAGAATCGATATCCATGACATTCTATTTGTCTGTCACCACCGAAAAGTGAGAGAGTAAATACTTTGCCTTTATTAAACTTGTAACATCATTACAATATTCTTATATAGTATGCCGTGAAAGTTTAGAGAGAAAAATAATTTCTTTTTGGAAACCTCACGAGTTGGAATAGAAGGAAAAGAAAAAGAAAAAAACAACGAGTAGTTGCAACAGTAGTTGCAGTATTAGCTTAATGGCGGTTGTAGGGATCGAGCATACTGGAAACTGCGAAGGTTAATGGTTGTGGACGACTGTGATTATGGGTGGAAGAGTGTGACAGTTATTATTGATGGTTCAATTGATCTGTAAACGAAGACAACAAACAAGAATCAGAAAGAAAAGATATAAGGAAGGTGATATTCATGGTGGTGGCATGGTTATTGAGTTCGTGGTGGTGATTAATGTAGTAAATAGAGATTTATGGTTTGTTGAGGAGCTCGAAGGTGTCCAGGATTTAGTGATGACGATGATGACTTGGTTTTCGGTGAAGATAATCGATGATGATTATTGATTGTAAGAGAAAGGAAGTAATAAAGAAGAATCATGCAGATTGGTGATTTAATGTTTCATGGTGGTGTTTAATTGGTGTCGTGAAGGTGTTTTGCAAACAGACAACGAAGATGCAAAATAAAAGGGTTTGTTGTAGTCCTTGGTTTTGGCTTCATTAAAATAGAAGAATGAAATGGTTTTCATGGCGATTTGAACAATGATAGAAAGATCAACGGTGGTGGATTAATGAAGTGGTGATTTTATATTTGAGAAAGGTGAGAGAGGATATATGTATGTGTATCTTAATTTTTCTGTTTTTCTGTTTTATCTCTTCTCAATTGTAGATATGGATATACATAATGTAAGTACATTCATGAATTAACAGTATTTTGATCTTAATTGATTTGTAAAGTCGACATGTAACAGAATGCAGACAGGAAGTACCAATCATTCTTCAATCAGGAAATATAAAAATGAAAAAGAAAACGACCTCAAACAGATTTTGTTTGCGTTTGATTAGATGGAATCAAGTTGTACTGGATTTCTGTTATAAGACTATTTACACTCTGGCTTGATAACGAAAGCAAACAGAATACGTAATCTTACCTATATACATGTAATTATTTGTTTTTATATATGTTATTCATTGTATATATATATATATATATATATATATATATATATATATATATATATATATATATATATATATATATTTATTTATTTATTTATTTATTTATTTGTATATGTATTTATTTATGTATATCGATATTCTATATATGTATTTGTTTATATATTTATATATATACACTGTATGTAAACATATCTATTTTTATATATACTTGTATACATCTATGTATTATGTTTAGTCTCATTAGTTATTAAGTATAACTATAATAATAATAATACTTCTTACTATTATAATATCATTATATAACAATAATGATACTAACTATAAAATGGTAATATTAATATTATTTATAATACTAATAATAATACTAATATTAATCTTATTAATGATAATAATAATATTAATAAGAATATAACAATTTATATATATCAAGTTTCATATTTATATCATAATATTATTAATACTAATATTTATTTTAATAATAATAATGAAAGTAATAATATTATTATAACAACTATATTTCAATTTCTCGAACATTCACATTTTCTTAAATATCAATCGAATCAATCAACGAGTGCTATTTTTGTTTACAAAATAATTATATATATATATATATATATATATATATATATATATATATATATATATATATATATATATATATATTCATATCCAATTAAACAATGGTTCGTGAACCGTCAGAATTTGGTCGAGGTTTAAATGAATGTATAAACATAGTTTAAGATTCTTGAGATTTAACTTAACAAACTTTGCTTATCGTGTCGAAAACATATAAAGATTTAGTTTAAATTTGGTCGGAAATTGCCGGGTCGTCACAGTACCTACCCGTTAAAGAAATTTCGTCCCGAAATTTGATCGAGGTCATCATGGCTAATTATAAAAATGTTTTCATGACAAATATAAGTTGATAATAGAGTTTTATCATCATTGAGTAATATAGATAAAACAATTTGATTATGCGAAGAGTATAAGTTAAGCTATCGCAAGAGAGTGAAATGAGTAGGTATAGATTTGTCATATCTTTTGACATAGATAGGATTGATTTCCAAGTTCAAGAGATTTGGAGAAAATCTTCGTAATAAGATTTGATTCTTCGGTAATCAAGGGAATTAGGATCCGCTTTAAATGCGATCATCTGTTTTAGTTGCTCTGTCAGATATCTTACTATAAATCCACCCTCGTCATTTCCTTACAACTCACACCTTCTATTCTTTCTCCCTCAACTCATTCTTTAAAGCATTCATTAATATGCTCCATCCAGTAATGATTCTTGATATACTTCTAACTTTCATATCTACCATTCTTCTCTTTCATCTGCCGCCAGAAGAATCTATTTACTTCCACTATTACCTTGGGGTTATAGTGTTTTTAATTCTCCCGTGTCTTTATGTTGCGATAAACATTGATATGAACGGTTTGTAATTTATATGCGGTTATTGGGCTTTATATTCTCCCTTACATTTCGGAGTTTCATACTTTTGTTGTCTCTTCCCGACTTTAAGTCAAGCGAATAATGATCCAGAGTTTGTAGATATGAAATTCGGAATGAACATAGTTAATGTTCTAAGTAAGAAATCGTAATGGCACGATCTTGATTTGGTAAATTACCAGAATATTCGAAAAGATAGAACTATCAATAAGATATGTTCTTAATGTGTTTATAGATTAGATAGAATGTAAGAGTCGTGTAACATGGCACATGATGATGGTACTGTGAATCATCACATTCCATTAGAAACTCAGCATGAATTACTGTAGTATAATCACGTTGATCAAGTGTCATTATATTATACTAACTCATGCATCAGTTCCCAACACTACTTCAAAAACATTCATATTTTAAGTTCAAAGGTTCGCAGAAAATAGAAACTAAAACAGTTTCCTTTTTATGATATAATACGAATAGCACAGAGAGATAATTAATATCGAACGAGAATATTTATGAAGATATCTTCAGAAATATTGAGGATATTAATAAAGAAAGGTACGATGATATCTTTGGATTTCGATTTCAAATTGTGATGAAGAAATTCATTCACGATGATTTAGAGTGGTTAAGAGTAAGGTATTCGCTAAAGATTTCATCAGAAACAGAATCATCTGGATTCTTTATGTACAAGTTTAGTCCTCGTACTTTGTTCAGAGTCTCCTTCATGGTTTGCTCAATCCGATTTTTCATTACCAAATTTTCTATCGAGCGTTCCTAACACTCCCTTATTTATCATCAAACTTTTGGCCGTTTAGACCATCTACGATTTTTCTGTTTCCTCTGCATTTAATGCTACGATATCTGAATCATCGGTTATCAATCCGAGGTGGTTTCAGAAGAATTGTGTTTTTAGATGATTAAACGCTGATGGTAATGTGGTGAAATATAAAAGGTTCTCCGGTGACAATAAAAGAGCACACATATATATCAAAGTTATAATAAGGCTGTTTCAAACGAAAAGTTGAAGTTAACTTGCTGGAGCTGTGACAAAATTGGCTAATTTGGAAAGAGATTGAAAAGTTATTTTCGGTAATAATAACGCTAAAGGGATTAGCACAGTTACGCGTTAAACGTTTTCTCAGTTTCCGAGAGTTTTCAGGTGCATAGCTATATGTATCAATCTTTTCTTTCGTAGATGAAGTGCGGTTGGTTCATCCTCTCGATTGAGGTGTTTTCAAGAATCCTGAAAGGTTTGAACGCAAATTGGAATCGTCAAGATACAAATGAGGTTTAAGATGAAATCAAGTGGCAAACTTGAAGTATTGTTTGGTTTCATATGTTATAATCAATATTTTAATTCATTTTAATTATTCACTATTGGTAGTCCTCAGTTGATTAGTCCACAGTTAGCTAGGAACAGTTAGCTAGGATTTTGTTAGCGTGGATTCTTAATAAAATTTCTCATAGTTAATTTGTTTGTTTCTAACAAATTTTATTCCGTCAAATGTTTTCTTCATTATGCCACTTGTTGGATTCTGATAGATCAAAATTCAAATAGGAAATTTGAATGGAAATGGTTATTCTGTGGTGAACGGATTCATATATCTGTGGATGTAAGTAGAATAGGAAATGACTGTTGAATCCGAATTGAAGAATGTACAGTGTAACTTATTAATGTGAAATCTTAAATATTCCTCGGGTATTACCTACCCGTTAAAATATTTTCATCATTAACAGTTTGTACAAAAGAATTTTTAATCACAATCTTTATGAAAATATATATACATATATATTTTCTTCAGATGTAATTATAGATTTAATGAGTCAATATAATATTAAACTCATTTGATTTTTGATTTGAGCTAGAATAAGTAATCTCTAAAACTATTAGGAACTACATATTCTTCGCAGAATATTAATGAAGTTATGGGTCAATACTTCATCGTTAATTATTAGGATCCACATATTCTTCGCAGAATATTAATGAAGTTATGGGTCAATACTTCATCGTTAATTATTAGGATCCACATATTCTTCGCAGAATATTAATGAAGTTATGGGTCAATACTTCATCGTTAATTATTAGGATCCACATATTCTTCGCAGAATATTAATGAAGTTATGGATCAATACTTCATCGTTCATTGCTGTTGGTACTCCCTGGTATCTATGGTGCGTATGATGTTGATGTTCGTGGAACAGATTGTGAAATTGAGGCTTGGGATGCGGATGTTGTTGGTGGTGGTAATGTTGGTGAAGCTGGTATATTTTGCACCATATTTTTCAAGGCTACCACTCGGGTGTGAAGCTCGTTGACTTCTTATATTACTCCGGGATGATTGTCAATTGAAATGAGAGAATGATTAAGGTTTCGAATTTGAGATAGTATATAATCATGGCGAGATATTCGGGAAATGTTGGTGAAAATGGTGTTTCGGACTGGTTCGTCGGTGAGTGCTTCAAGTTCATCGCCAAGAGGTGAATTCGGTTGTTGGAAAGGATCGCCTTCTTCATGTCTCCATTGATTAAGTCGACTACGAACTCATCAGATGAGTTGGGGATGGCTGATTGATTGATTCATTCTGGTGACGCTGCTTTCGGAGCTGGAGTGGGACTCCATATCGGAATCCGAGGGACTTGAACTAGTGGGGAGTTCCATTGCGTACTATTGAATAAAGGAGTTTTCGATATGAAATCATTTTTGGATATCGGATGATATTCTAATTACATAGAATACCTATACATAGTACAGAAGATCCCGTAGATTACGAAGGGATTTAAGAAAACGTGTCAGATAAAGTCTACAGTAACAGATACGCTGAGATATGAATTAGCAGATACGCTAAGATATGAATTTTTGTCTATACACTATTCATGCAATCAATGCCATAAGATGTGTCGAGACTGAAAATGATAAGTAGATATTTTTTGACAAATGGTGGTAAGCAAAAACTTTTAACATGCAGACCAGGTTCAAGTCCAAACTTAATAATATAACATAACAACTACTAGGTCGAAGTCCAGACTTCACTAATGCATCCTAACAACTAGCTGTTAGTCACACTAATGCAGACTCACTAATGCATCCTAACAACTACCTGTTAGACACACTAATGCAGACTCATTAATGCATCCTAACAACTACCTGTTAGACACACTAATACAGACCTGGTTCACTAAGACTACCGCTCTGATTCCACATGTCATACCCCGTCCAAAATCTTCCCAACGAATAAAATAACATATGGTACCATCGGGATGAACGGACCTCTATATGCCTTGAACGACTCCATGTAATGTCTCTAAATGAGTAAATGCACAGCGGAAGATTTCTTTCATACTTGAGAATAAACATGCTTTCAAGTGTCAACCAAAAGGTTGGTGAGTTCATAAGTTTATCATAAAACAGTAAAATTTATCATTTTGATAGACCACAATATTTAAATCCTGCATGGTACAAATGGGCCCAAATCCTATACCCACATGTAATGTACATGCTATATCTTTTAAATACAGTACATCTTTCTCGTGTACGAAACCATTTTCATAAATCATAGTAACCGTACACATATCTTGTACACAAAAATAATATACACATAACCTGTGTATAAAATTATTCTATCGATATATAACATTCATATCAATTGGTGGCAATTATCATGTTCACATAATTCAATGGTGGCAATTATCATGTCCACATAATTCAATGGTGACAATTATCATGTCCACATAATTCAATAGTGGCAATTATCATGTCCACATAATTCAACAATAACCCGCAGAACTTCTGTCTGCATAATAATTCATTTGAGGAATGTTTTGCTTGTGTCTATCTCGTCAAACATTTATAAAAGCAGTTCATGTATTCTCAGTTCAAAATATATTTCAAAAGCATTTAATAAAGCAGTTGTAAAAGTAGCACATGTATTCTCAGTCCCAAAAATATAAAGAGTAAAAGGGAATCAAATGAACTCACCTAATGTATTTTGTAGAAAAAATACATATGACTATATTGAACAATGCAGGGTTGGCCTCGGATTCATGAACCTATATCATTTGTATATTTATTAATATACATGGTTGTAATCGAACAAATATATTATTATTAGTGATGTAATTCATTTATATAGTAGATTAATAAGTTTTATTATATATATTTTTCATTTTATATATAGATATATTGATATAGTTAAGTTATGTGTATTAAATACATATTTATATATATAATCTTTATTTTTATGCTTATAACTTTAATAATGTCATTAATACTTTTAATTTCATAATCGTAATTATCTTAATAATAATGATATAGCTAATACTGATAACAATAATAATGATAGTTTTAGTAAAAATAATACTTCTAATAATAGTGGAAATTTTTAATAGTTTTAATAGAAATTACAGTAATCGAACAGTATTACAAATATTAATGTTTATTTGATAATTCGATAAATGATACTTTGTAATATTAATAATAATAATATTAAGTAATGATAATAATATTAGTAATAATAACAATTTTAACAATAATAATTAATACTAGTAATAACAATTATAATAATAATAACAATAATATTAATAATAATAATAATAATAATAATAATAATAATAATAATAATAATAATAATAATAATAAAAGAAATAAAAGGCTACCTTAACAAGCTATAAAAAAAATTGGTGTCCCAGCTAGAAATTGAACTCGAGACCTCTCATTAACCAACCGAACACCCAAACCATCCAAACAATTCCATTTTTCTTGATTATAATCGTACATATATCTATTTAACCCATCAACAATCTGTTTCTTCTTCTCTTTCATTTAAAAAAAAATATACTACATGCTAGGATTGAACCTGTGACCACTCGCCTAAGACAAACACGCCTAACCATCGATCTGTTTCTGCTTTATCTGATTCAATACCCCAGCTAATTTACATAACCTATATCTACCTGTTTCTTCTTCTTCTACATCATTTTCATAATCAAGTTCATTATCTTCTTCTACATCAGAGATCGTGATTCAATCATGGCAGCCCAACTGAAATTTTATAAAGTCTCGGTCCACAAAACACAACCCAACTAAACTGCAGCAATCTAACCGAGAGGGTTTCGATCGATTTATCCTCAACTTCACCCTATGCGTTTGCATCATCTTAATCTAACATCCCTCATCGCCATCTTGTATTATCATTGATCTCATTCATCAAACATTAATCATCATTTAGTATCTTATCTATCAGTATAACACAATCACCATGTCTCGTGATCACTCTCGTTAATACTCCCTATCATAATACTAATACTGTGCGTAACCACCATCATTAACTTAACGTTTCCATTATAATTTCATTTATCATCAATCCAACCCTTAATCACCGATATCCTTACTAATAATTACTCGTTATTTTATGTGACCCCAAATGTCGACCACGAAATGTTGCTTTGTTCCACTAGTATACTTGATAATGCCCTAAGTAATTTATATCCAAGTTGGCGAATATATAACTATTAAACTATGACCCCACCCTATCCTTCCATTAATTCATTTATAATCGTGTTTTAAATCTTCACAGAACAGCAGCAGTTGCAATAGAACATGAAGTAAAACAGGAAGAACGAAAGGTGTTTTGGGATTCGAAACAGTCTACAGAAGACTAATTGTTTTCATTACACCTCTTGACCCAACAATCATAAAGTCTTATGGCTCAAAAGAAAAAAAATAATAGCTTCAAACCCCACACTAAAAGTAGTTACAGCTCATGGATAAGAAATGTGAATAAAGAATCGATATCCATGACATTCTATTTGTCTGCCACCACCGAAAAGTGAGAGAGTAAATACTTTGCCTTTATTAAACTTGTAACATTATCACAATATTCTTATATAGTATGCCGTGAAAGTTTAGAGAGAATAATAATTTCTTTTTGGCAACCTCACGAGTTGGAATAGAAGGAAAAGAAAAAAAAACGAGTAGTTGCAACAGTAGTTGCAGTATTAGCTTAATGGCGGTTGTAGGGATCGAGCATACTGGAAACTGCGAAGGTTAATGGTTGTGGACGACTGTGATTATGGGTGAAAGAGTGTGACGGTTATTATTGATGGTTCAATTGATCTGTAAACGAAGACAACAAACAAGAATCAGAAAGAAAAGATATAAGGAAGGTGATATTCATGGTGGTGGCATGGTTATTGAGTTCGTGGTGGTGATTAATGTCGTAAATAGAGATTTATGGTTTGTTGAGGAGGTCGAAGGTGTCCAGGATTTAGTGATGACGATGATGACTTGGTTTTCGGTGAAGATAATCGATGATGATTATTGATTGTAAGAGAAAGGAAGTAATAAAGAAGAATCATGCAGATTGGTGATTTAATGCTTCATGGTGGTGTTTAATTGGTGTCGTGAAGGTGTTTTGCAAACAAATAACGAAGATGCAAAAATAAAAGGGTTTGTTGTAGTCCTTGGTTTTGGCTTCATTAAAATAGAAGAATGAAATGGTTTACATGGCGATTTGAACAATGATAGAAAGATCAACGGTGGTGGATTAATGAAGTGGTGATTTTGTATTTGAGAAAGGTGAGAGAGGATATATGTATGTGTATCTTAATTTTTCTGTTTTTCTGTTTTATCTCTTCTCAATTGTAGATATGGATATACATAATGTAAGTACATTCATGAATTAACAGTATTTTGATCTTAATTGATTTGTGAAGTCGACATGTAACAGAATGCAGACAGGAAGTACCAATCGTTCTTCAATCAGGAAATATAAAAATGAAAAAGAAAATGACCTCAAACAGATTTTGTTTGCGTTTGATTAGATGGAATCAAGTTGTACTGGATTTCTGTTATAAGACTATTTACACTCTGGCTTGATAGCGAAAGCAAACAGAATACGTAATCTCACCTATATACATGTAATTATTTGTATTTATATATGTTATTCATTGTATATATATATATATATATATATATATATATATATATAAATATATATATATATATATATATATATATATATATATATATATATATATTTATTTGTATATGTATTTATTTATGTATATCGATATTCTATATATGTATTTGTTTATATATTTATATATATACACTGTATGTAAACATATCTATTTTTATATATACTTGTATACATCTATGTATTATGTTTAGTCTCATTAGTTATTAAGTATAACTATAATAATAATAATACTTCTTAATATTATAATATCATTATATAACAATAATGATACTAACTATAAAATGGTAATAATAATATTATTCATAATACTAATAATAATACTAATATTAATCTTATTAATGATAATAATAATATTAATAAGAATATAACAATTTATATATATCAAGTTTCATATTTATATCATAATATTATTAATACTAATATTTATTTTAATAATAATAATGAAAGTAATAATATTATTATAACAACTATATTTCAATTTCTCGAACATTCACATTTTCTTAAATATCAATCGAATCAATCAACGAGTGCTATTATTGTTTACAAAATAATTATATATATATATATATATATATATATATATATATATATTTATATATATTTTCATATCCAATTAAACAATGGTTCATGAACCGTTAGAATTTGGTCGAGGTTTAAATGAATGTATAAACATAGTTTAAGATTCTTGAGATTTAACTTAACAAACTTTGCTTATCGTGTCGAATACATATAAAGATTTAGTTTAAATTTGGTCGGAAATTGCCGGGTCGTCACAAAAGGGTTATTTCTTCGGTTATCGGTTTAGAAACAAAGTGCTTATATTAAAAATCGTTATATTCTTGATGGCGTGTTAATTGAGAATGAAGTCCTTCATGATATCAAAGTAACCAAAAGAAAAGGTTTCTTTTTTAAAGTTGACTTTGAGAAGGCTTTTGATAGCATTAGTTGGGACTTTCTAATGGAAATCATGGAGTTAATGGGATTCGGTCTTCGATGGAGACAATGGATCTTCGCAAGTCTTTCTTCCGCTTCCATTTCGATTTTGGTCAACGGTTCCCCAACTAAAGAATTTTCTCTTCAGATAGGCGTGAGGCAAGGGGATCCCCTCTCCCCTTATCTTTTTATCATGGTAGCCGAAGGTTTGAACCATCTAATTAAATCTGCTGCACTTCATAGCCGATTTTCTGGGATCCCAATTGGGCGGAGGGAATTACGGGTCACGCATTTGCAATACGCGGACGACACTATATTTTTTGGTGAATGGGATAAGCGTAATGTGTAAAATCTTACTAAAATTCTTAAGTGCTTTGAATTGACATCGGGACTAAAAATCAATTTTTATAAGAGCTGTGTATATGGACTCGGGGTCTCAAAAGTAGAAACGGAAAATATGGCAGTCTGGCTTGGGTGTGCAGCAGGTACACTCCCTATTACCTACCTTGGGCTTCCACTTGGATCGTCGATGAAACTCTCGAAGTCATGGGATCCGGTATTTGACAAGTTTGGTAAGAGGTTGGCGGATTGGAAAGCTAGATCCCTCTCGTATGGTGGTAGACTTACATTAATTAAATCGGTATTATCTAGTCTACCTCTTTATTTCTTTTCGCTTTACATATCCCCGTCTTGTGTTATTGATAAACTTGAGGGGTTTAGACGTCGGTTTTTTTGGGGCGGATCTTCCGAGGTCTCAAAAATGGCATGGGTTAAATGGGATACTTGTCTTAAGCCTCGTGAATTTGGTGTGTTAGATATTGCCCCTCTTGCGTTTAAAAATCGTGCCTTACTTGCAAAATGGTGGTGGCGGTTTAAACATGAGAATGACTCACTTTGGGTGTCTATTATTAAAAATATTTACGGGGAGGACGGGGGCCTTAGCACTTCTTTTTCTCCCCCTTCCTCACGAGCTTCTTCTACTTGGGCGGGTATCCTTAAGGTGGGTAAAAATATCTTTAATACAAATTCCGCTTTCGCTAATTCTTTCAAAAAAAGAGTCATAGATGGGTCTAGTACAAGTTTTTGGGATGAATTATGGCTTGGGGAAATGGTTATTAAAGACAAATTTAATAGGCTTTATAGACTAGACACAAATAAATTTGCCACAATTCTTGACCGAGCGAGATGGGAGGGCGGGAACTTTCATGCCACGTGGTGTTGGTCCCGCGATATCTCGGGGAGATTGTCCGGGGACCTCACCACTCTTACTAATCTTTTATCTAGTTTTGTCCCGTGTAGCTCAGGTAAAGAAGAATGGTCATGGTCTTGGAGTAAGGATGACTCGTTTTCGGTTCACAAGCTTACGGATATTCTGGTCCGGAGCAGCCCTGACATCGCAACCGTGAGCATAAAGTCGCTCTGCAACAAACTGGTCCCCCTCAAAGTTGAGTTGTATATTTGGCGTACTCGACACAAAAGGTTACCTACAAGAGTTGAACTCGACAAGAGAGGTATGGACTTGGGTACGGTACGTTGTTCGGTTTGTGACAATGGTTTGGAATCAGTAGAGCACTCCATCATCTTATGCACGTTCGCTTTTGACATTTGGAATCGTGTCTATGATTGGTGGAAGCTCGGCCCTTTTACAAACTTGGGTATAAATGAATCTTTTCTTGGAAATGGATATAACTTCACCTCCGACTTGGGAAAACTGTTGTGGCAAGCTACGGAATGGGTTACGGGATACATGATTTGGAAAAGTAGGAACGCTTTCACTTTTACTAAGATAAAACCGACATGCGTAATGGTATTCAAAGACATCCAACTTAAATGCTTCGAATGGTTCTCTAATAGGATCAAAGGCACCAATATTGAATTGGATGTCTGGCTTGCAAATCCACGAGGTTATGATTCGCTAGCTTTATAGTCTAGGAGATCCGGGATAGGTTAATTAATTGTTCTCCACACAGGTTTTTTGCACCACTCCTGGAGTAGTCGTTTTGGTCGAGAGAATTTGAGGTGGATCAGGGGGCTTTGTCGTTGAATTGCCAACACTGTGCTCTGTCCCCACTCCAGCTTGTTTAGTTAATTCTTCTCAAGTCCAATCTCGACCTTAATGATAATGAACGGACTACGGCGTTTTCCTGCACACTTGTGGAGTCTTACTATCTCGGTTATATATTTGTCGTTTTGTTTTCCTAGATGTAGTTCCGTTTTTGTAAGCGTGACATTATTATAATTATTTCGACACGATAAGCAAAGTCTGTAATGTTGAGTCTCAAAGTTTTGGAACTATTTTCATGTAATCAATTATTCTTTGACTGTTCTCGAAGATTCACGAACAATATATATATAACTTAATGTGTGTGTGTGTGTGTGTGTGTGTGTATATATATATATATATATATATATATATATATATATATGATTTCAAGTTATTTAGTAAACGATAGTAACATTAGATTATTGATTCGATTGATATTTAGATAAGTTAACTAAAACGTTTAAGATGAACTAGTAAAACACTAATTTGCTACAGTATTTTTTGAATTGCTACAGTACCCGAAAAGCTACAGTGTTTTCGAAAATCACTATTTACGAACAAATCTTCTTCATCATCCTTCAATATTAGAAATTCTAAGATATCATCGTATCTTTCATTATAAATATCTTCGATATTCCTGAAGATATTTTCACAACTATTCTTATCTGAAATCATTTATCTCTTTGCGCTATCTGTATTACATCATAAAAGAAAATATTTTAGTTTTTAAATCCTGAAAATTTCGAAAAATGGATGTTTTTGAAGTAGTGTTGGGAATTGAAGCATGAGTTAGTATAATATAATGACACTTGATCAACGTGATTATATTACAGTAAGTCATGCTGAGTTTCTAATGGAACGTGATAAAGATTCATGGATCATACCCTCATCATGAACCATGTCACATAACTCTTTCATTCTATTTAACCTCTAAATATATCAAGAAAATATTTTTCTTGATGATTCGACCTTTTTCGGATATTCTGGTAATTTGACAAATCAAGATCGTGCCATTACAATTTCTTTCTTAGAACATTGACTATGTTCATTCCGAAATGCATAACTACGAATTCTAAACCATTATCCGCTTGACTTAAGGTCGGGAAGAGAAAACAAAAGCATGAAGCTCCGAAATATAATGGAGAATAAAAAGCCCGATAAAAACCCCGAAATTATATTAATGCGTATAGCAATATAATGACACGGGAGTATGAAAAACACTATAACCCCAAGGTAATAGTAGAAGAAAATAACCTCCTCTGGTGGCAGATGAAAAAGAAGAATGAAGGATACGATAGCCAAGAAAATATCAAGAATCAGAACTGGATTAAGCATTTTCACAATCTATAAGGAAGTATGAAATAAGGAAGAAACTTATAGGAGTGGTGAAAATAAATGAAACGGAAGAGGTCAATTTATAGCGAAATATCAGACATAGCAATCGAGGCAGATTACGCATTTAATCGAAGGAAATCTTAATTTCCTTAAATTCCGAAGAATAAAATCTTATTTAGATTATGAAAATTTTCTATTCCTTAAATTCCGGAAATCAATCGTTACTACGTCAAGAGTTAGGACGAATCTCTATTCTTCATTTCACTCTTTTACGATAATTTCTCTCATACGCTTCGAGTAATTGGATTGTTTTATCAATATTATTCAACGGTGATAAAACTCTAATTATCAACTCAAATTCATCATAAAAACATTTTTATTGTTAGCCATGACGACCTCACTCAAATTTCGGGACGAAATTTCTTTAACGGGTAGGTACTGTGACGACCCAGAAATTTCTGACCAAATTTATACTTTATCTTTAAATGATTTAATGTTTTCGACACGATAAGCAAAGTCTGTAATGTTGAGTCTCAAATTTTTGGAACTATATTCATGTAATCAATTATTCTTTGACTGTTCTCGAAGATTTTTACGAACAATATATATATAACTTAATGTGCATATATATATATATATATATATATATATATATATATATATATATATATATATATATATATATATATATATATAATTTCAAGTTATTTAGTAAACGATAGTAACATTAGATTATTGATTCGATTGATATTTAGATAAGTTAACTAAAACGTTTAAGATGAACCAGTAAAACACTAATTTGCTACAGTATTTTTTGAATTGCTACAGTACCCGAAAAGCTACAGTGTGTTCGAAAATCACTATTTGCTACAGTAAAAATAAACTTTGCTACAGTAAACACTATTTCAAAATGAAAATGTATATATGTATATGTATATACTACGAGATGATGACTTATAGAAGCAAATAACCAAAACACTTAATTGATTAAAGCTACACTTCGAGTGACATAGTTTATCAATGATTAAGTTTAATTTTTGATAAAGGTATACGTCGCGAAACGAAAAGTATTAGTTTTCTAAGCGTACAAAAATGCGTTCGAGAAATCGGAAGCGGGACATAAGTCGAACGTAAACGTACAAGACATCGGAACCAAGATTACAAGTTAACTAGGCACGAGAATATAATATAATATATAATTAATTAATTTAAATTATATATAATATATTAATTTAATATTATGTCGACAAACTACAAAACAAACAAATGTGAGCTGAAGGTGACTGCCATGCTATCGCATGGCCATGAGGAAGAAACCCCATGCGATCGCATGGGGTGTAAGTGCACAAATTCTTCTATAAAAGGCTCGAGTTCTGGTTCAGTTTAAATCATAATTCATATATCTCTCGTCTCAATTTCTCTATTATATTTATATTTATTATTATTATTATTATTATTATTATTATTATTATTATTATTATTATTATTATTATTATTATTATTATTATTATTAAGATTAATATTATTATTAATCTTAATATTATTAGTAGTATTATTATTAATTAGTATTATTATATAAAATATTACGACGAGGTTATGAGCGGGTTATTTTCAAAGCGAGTTTCGAACGGGATAGAGCTAAGGAAATAATGGGTTATAGCTTTGAAGGTTATGAGTATTATTCGGGGGTATTGCTCGTAAGTCAAACTAGTGTTTATCATCTCCGTTGCGTCTACGTACTTTCCTGCAATATTGAATCACAATATTGATACGTGAGCATTCATATCTTATCTTTTATATATTAATAGTGTATACATGTCTAGTGCTTGAGTATATATGTTTATGCATGCTAGTATGCTAAATTTCGTCGTTAAACAGTTTATGATGAATCACGAATTAAATACATATATTTCTGATAAAAGGTATATGATATGCATGTTTTTGGAAAGCTGGCGAAAAATCAATAACTTTTCATTTAGAAATCGTGAAATTTCGATGAACGAATTAAAAGATATGGGCAACTGAATTATGATCAACGTTAATTGGAATTGCTTTTGAATCTGAAATTAATATTTAAACAACTTGTCTATGAGATTGATAAATTGGAATTTTAGATATTACTTAATGAGTAAATGAATTTCTATATAAGGCACGTCTCGTTTTGTTGAACAATTTTCAAAATTGATTGTTTTATCATATTTTAAAGCCTTATAAAAACTATAGTTTAATTTTACAAGAATTGGGAAACTATGTGAAATGTTAAAATATTTCGATTGCCCTGATCATTCAACTATAGTATTGAGTCAGATTGACTTTTTGAAACGACTTTTGATAAATTTTGTATGTCGATCTCGAGCATTAGGATTGTGATACACTATGACCAGACCTAGCTTGATAGACATTTATTGACTAACATATTTTCTTTAGGTTGAGATCTACGGTTATTTGGTATTCCGAGTTTCGGTCACATTTCGGTGAACGACTTTATGTGCTGCTAAGGTGAGTTTCATATGCTCCTTTTTTAATTGCTTTTTGAAATCTATATTTTTGGGCTGAGAATACATGCGCTTTATTTTAAACGCAATGGATACAAGTACATATTAAATTCTACACCGAGTTTGAACCGAAAATCCCTTAGCTTTGGTAACTAGTAACTGCCGGTTATAAGAACTGGTGGGCGCGAGTAGTTATATATGGATCCATAGGGCTTGACATCCCCGTTTGTTCCAGGTATAGAATGTAGTGACCCGAACTTTTCCATGTTTATATATATTAATTGAGATTGATATTTACATGATTAAATGTTTCCAACATGTTAAGCAATCAAACTTGTTAAGACTTGATTAATTGAAATATGTTTCATATAGACAATTGACCACCCAAGTTGACCGGTGATTCACGAACGTTAAAACTTGTAAAAACTATATGATCAACATATATATGGATATATATATATATATATATATATATATATATATATATATATATATATATATATATATATATATATATATATATATATATATATATATAGTTAACATGATACTATGATAAGTAAACATATCATTAAGTATATTAACAATGAACTACATATGTAAAAACAAGACTACTAACTTAATGATTTTTAAACGAGACATATATGTAACGATTATCGTTGTAAAGACATTTAATGTATATATATCATATTAAGAGATATTCATACATGATAATATCATGATAATATAATAATTTAAAATCTCATTTGATATTATAAACATTGGGTTAACAACATTTAACAAGATCGTTAACCTAAAGGTTTCAAAACAACACTTACATGTAACGACTAACGATGACTTAACGACTCAGTTAAAATGTATATACATGTAGTGTTTTAATATGTATTTATACACTTTTGAAAGACTTCAATACACTTAACAAAATACTTCTACTTAACAAAAATGCTTACAATTACATCCTCGTTCAGTTTCATCAACAATTCTACTCGTATGCACCCGTATTCGTACTCGTACAATACACAGCTTTTAGATGTATGTACTATTGGTATATACACTCCAATGATCAGCTATTAGCAGCCCATGTGAGTCACCTAACATATGTGGGAACCATCATTTGGCAACTAGCATGAAATATCTCATAAAATTACAAAAATATGAGTAATCATTCATGACTTATTTACATGAAAACAAAATTACATATCCTTTATATCTAATCCATACACCAACGAACAAAAACACCTACAAACACTTTCATTCTTCAATTTTCTTCATCTAATTGATCTCTCTCAAGTTCTATCTTCAAGTTCTAAGTGTTCTTCATATATTCTACAAGTTCTAGTTACATAAAATCAAGAATACTTTCAAGTTTGCTAGCTCACTTCCAATCTTGTAAGGTGATCATCCAACCTCAAGAAATCTTTGTTTCTTATAGTAGGTTATCATTCTAATACAAGGTAATAATCATATTCAAACTTTGGTTCAATTTCTATAACTATAACAATCTTATTTCAAGTGATGATCTTACTTGAACTTGTTTTCGTGTCATGATTCTGCTTCAAGAACTTCGAGCCATCCAAGGATCCGTTGAAGCTAGATCCATTTTTCTCTTTTCCAGTAGGTTTATCCAAGGAACTTAAGGTAGTAATTATGTTCATAACATCATTCGATTCATACATATAAAGCTATCTTATTCAAAGGTTTAAACTTGTAATCACTAGAACATAGTTTAGTTAATTCTAAACTTGTTCGCAAACAAAAGTTAATCCTTCTAACTTGAATTTTAAAATCAACTAAACACATGTTCTATATCTATATGATATGCTAACTTAATGATTTAAAACCTGGAGACACGAAAAACACCGTAAAACCGGATTTACGCCGTCGTAGTAACACCGCGGGCTGTTTTGGGTTAGTTAATTAAAAACTATGATAAACTTTGATTTAAAAGTTGTTATTCTGAGAAAATGATTTTTATTATGAACATGAAACTATATCCAAAAATTATGGTTAAACTCAAAGTGGAAGTATGTTTTCTAAAATGGTCATCTAGACGTCGTTCTTTCGACTGAAATGACTACCTTTACAAAAACGACTTGTAACTTATTTTTCCGACTATAAACCTATACTTTTTCTATTTAGATTCATAAAATAGAGTTCAATATGAAACCATAGCAATTTGATTCACTCAAAACGGATTTAAAATGAAGAAGTTATGGGTAAAACAAGATTGGATAATTTTTCTCATTTTAGCTACGTGAAAATTGGTAACAAATCTATTCTAACCATAACTTAATCAACTTGTATTGTATATTATGTAATCTTGAGATACCATAGACACGTATACAATGTTCCGACCTATCATGTCGACACATCTATATATATTTCGGAACAACCATAGACACTCTATATGTGAATGTTGGAGTTAGCTATACAGGGTTGAGGTTGATTCCAAAATATATATAGTTTGAGTTGTGATCAATACTGAGATACGTATACACTGGGTCGTGGATTGATTCAAGATAATATTTATCGATTTATTTCTGTACATCTAACTGTGGACAACTAGTTGTAGGTTACTAACGAGGACAGCTGACTTAATAAACTTAAAACATCAAAATATATTAAAAGTGTTGTAAATATATTTTGAACATACTTTGATATATATGTATATATTGTTATAGGTTCGTGAATCAACCAGTGGCCAAGTCTTACTTCCCGACGAAGTAAAAATCTGTGAAAGTGAGTTATAGTCCCACTTTTAAAATCTAATATTTTTGGGATGAGAATACATGCAGGTTTTATAAATGATTTACAAAATAGACACAAGTACGTGAAACTACATTCTATGGTTGAATTATCGAAATCGAATATGCCCCTTTTTATTAAGTCTGGTAATCTAAGAATTAGGGAACAGACACCCTAATTGACGCGAATCCTAAAGATAGATCTATTGGGCCTAACAAACTCCATCCAAAGTACCGGATGCTTTAGTACTTCGAAATTTATATCATATCCGAAGGGTGTCCCGGAATGATGGGGATATTCTTATATATGCATCTTGTTATTGTCGGTTACCAGTTGTTCACCATATGAATGATTTTTATCTCTATGTATGGGATGTGTATTGAAATATGAAATCTTGTGGTCTGTTATTATGATTTGATATATATAGGTTAAACCTATAACTCACCAACATTTTTGTTGACGTTTTAAGCATGTTTATTCTCAGGTGATTATTAAGAGCTTCCGATGTCGCATACTTAAATTAGGACGAGATTTGGAGTCCATGCTTGTATGATATTGTGTAAAAACTGCATTCAAGAAACTTATTTTGTTGTAACATATTTGTATTGTAAACCATTATGTAATGGTCGTGTGTAAACGGAATATTTTAGATTATCATTATTTGATAATCTACGTAAAGCTTTTTAAACCTTTATTGATGAAATAAAGGTTATGGTTTGTTTTAAAATGAATGCGGTCTTTGAAAAACGTCTCATATAGAGGTCAAAACCTTGCAACGAAATCAATTAATATGGAACGTTTTTAATCAATAAGAACGGGACATTTCAGTTGGTATCCGAGCGTTGGTCTTAGAGAACCAGAATTTTGCATTAGTGTGTCTTATCGAGTTTGTTAGGATGCATTAGTGAGTCTGGACTTCGACCGTGTTTACTTGAAAAATGATTGCTTAACAAATTTTGTTGGAAACTATATATTTTTAACATGTGAATATTATGTGATATATTAATCTCTTAACGCGTTTGATATTATGTGATAGATGTCTACCTCTAGAACAAGTCCCATTGACTCACCTAATAATAATGAAGAGTCAAATGTAAATTGGAATGATTCGTGGACTGATTCACAAGTTCCCGAAGAGGAACCGGAAGAAGAGTCGGAACCGGAAGAAGAATCGGAACCGGAAGAAGAATCGGAACCGGATGAAGAAATAGAACCGGTAGAGGAAATAATAAAACGGTTAAGTAAAAGAAAATCCTCAACCAACCGACCAAGGTTAATTATGGTCAATGGTGTTTCCGCCAAGGAAGCAAAATATTGGGAGGATTACCAATTCTCCGATGAATCGGATTCCGACGAGAATTCCGATGATGTTATAGAAATTTCCCCAACTGAATTTAAAAAGGCAAAAGAAAATAATAAGGGAAAGGGCATAAAAATAGAGAAATCTAATTCCAACCCCGATGAACTTTATATGTATCGTCAACCCCCGAAGTCCTTAAGTTGTAACAATGACCCAGGAACCTCTAAACCACCAGGTTTTTCTAAACCGTTGTGGAAAATAACAGCTAGTATTAGGGGAACATCATATATCCCTAGAAACTTGGAAAAACGAACCAAAACCGAAGAAGAAGAAACAAGCGAGTCGGAATAAGATAGTTGTATTCGTGTAGTGTAATATATGTAATATAGTGTGCTTATGCTTTATGATATATGTAAAAATTGCTTGTATTAATAAGTATTTTTTTTTATGAATCTAACTCTTGTCTATTTTACAGTATAAAAATACAAAATGGATAGACAACCCAATATTTTAAGAGACCTACCCGGAGACATGATTGATGAAATCTTGTCTAGAGTCGGTCAGAATTCTTCGACACAACTATTTAAGGCGAGATCAGTTTGTAAGACATTTGAAGAACGTTCCAAGAATGCCTTGGTTTATAAAAGGCTTTCGTTCGAAAGATGGGGGATATCACATTGGGAAATCCATAAGTTACGATGTGTTTACTTTGACGCATATATTGCGGGGAACCCAAATGCTATTTTACGCAATGGGTTAAGAAATTATTTTGACTCAATATATCCGAATATTGGACTTCGTGATTTAGAAAAAGCGGCAAACATGCAACATAAAGAAGCATGTTATGCTTACGGATTAGTAATGTTCGCTTCTCACCAAAGTGAGAACAAGAACATCGGGCTACAACTATTAAACAAAACGTTCCCACAAGTGACGGAGTCGGTAATTGGGGTAAGAAATGAGGTTTTTAGATTGTTACGGGACTGTTGGACATTACGTAACCCTCGTCCCTTTGACAACATTACAACACGCTGTCTTATCAACGGCCATAACGGTTATGTTCCACAAGACCAAGGATGGGAAGTAGTCCTAGTAAAACCAGAATGCATGACTTGTTTCTGGACGTATGAATTACGTGTCTTTATTGCCTTTGCTGAACGACTTGTGTACTAGCTAGAATTATCTTCACAACTATCTTGTATCAAAGTTATTGTGTGCTATATTTCATGCTTTATGTAAAATAAGCGGTATTGTAAGTTTGTAAAATATTGTATAAAAGTTTGAACGCGAAATATTATTATAATCAGTTTTTCATATAGAATTGTAGTAGTTGAATTGTATATTAGCTACTAAGTATGAACTTAACGGGTAGGTACTACCCGAATTTAAACTTATAAAACGCTAATATGAAGAAAAAGCTTTTATAAATGAGTTCATATTATGCTACGAAATACTATTAACTACTCTTAATATTCTGTATGATTAACTTGTTCCATTTGATAATTTTGAAGGAAATGGCACCGACTACTCGACACACCGTGAATATGAATGAAGAGGAATTCCGTACTTTTCTAGCTTCAAACATAGCCGCAGTACAGGCTGCGCTACATACCAACAATAACCTTGGATCTAGCAGTACAGGAAATCGTGTAGGATGCACCTACAAAGAATTCACTGCCTGCAAACCTTTGGAATTTGATGGAACCGAAGGACCGATCGGATTGAAACGGTGGACCGAGAAGGTCGAATCGGTGTTTGCCATAAGTAAGTGTACTGAAGAGGACAAAGTGAAGTACGCTACGCATACCTTCACAGGTTCTATGTTAACATGGTGGAATACCTATCTAGAGCAAGTGGGACAAGACGATGCGTACGCACTACCGTGGTCAGCATTCAAGCACTTGATGAACGAGAAATACCGTCCCAGAACCGAGGTCAATAAGCTCAAGACAGAACTTAGAGGGTTACGAACCCAAGGATTTGATATTACCACGTACGAAAGACGATTCACAGAATTGTGCCTATTGTGTCCGGGAGCATTCGAAGATGAGGAAGAGAAGATCGCCGCATTTGTGAAAGGATTACCGGAAAGAATCCAAGAAGATATAAGTTCACACGAGCCCGCCTCCATACAACAGGCATGTAGAATGGCTCACAAACTAGTGAACCAGATTGAAGAAAGGATTAAAGAACAGACTGCTGAAGAGGCCAATGTGAAGCAAGTCAAAAGAAAGTGGGAGGAAAACGGTGATAAGAATCACCAATACAACAACAACAGCAATTACAACAATAATCGCAACAATTTTCCCAACAATCGCAACATCAATCGCAACTACAACAAATGGCCCAACAACAACAACAACAACAACAACAGCAACTACAACAATCATCCCAACAACAATAATAACCGCAACAACAACAACAACAATCAGAAGCAGCTATGCCAAAGGTGTGAAAAGTATCACTCGGGGTTCTGCACCAAATTTTACAACAAGTGTAAAAGAAATGGTCATAGCGCGGCGAAGTGTGAGGTCTACGGACCAGGGGTTAATAGAACGAAAGGAACAAATGGTGTCGGAACGAGTAATGGCGGAGCAAGTAGTGTCGGAGCAAGTTATGCCAATGTAGTTTGTTATAAATGTGGAAAACCGGGCCACATTATTAGAAATTGCCCGAACCAGGAGAACACAAATGGACAAGGCCGCGGAAGAGTTTTCAATATTAATGCGGCAGAGGCACAGGAAGACCCGGAGCTTGTTACGGGTACGTTTCTTATTGACAATAAATCTGCTTACGTTTTATTTGATTCGGGTGCGGATAGAAGCTATATGAGTAGAGATTTCTGTGCTAAATTAAGTTGTCCATTGACGCCTTTGGATAGTAAATTTTTACTCGAATTAGCAAATGGTAAATTAATTTCAGCAGATAATATATGTCGAAATCGAGAAATTAAACTGGTTAGCGAAACATTTAAGATTGACTTGATACCAGTAGAGTTAGGGAGTTTTGATGTGATAATCGGTATGGACTGGTTGAAAGAAGTGAAAGCAGAGATCGTTTGTTACAAAAATGCAATTCGTATTATACGAGAAAAAGGAAAACCCTTAATGGTGTACGGAGAAAAGGGCAACACAAAGCTACATCTTATTAGTAATTTGAAGGCACAAAAACTGATAAGAAAAGGTTGTTATGCTGTTCTGGCACACGTCGAGAAAGTACAAACTGAAGAAAAGAGCATCAATGATGTTCCCGTCGTAAAAGAATTTCCCGATGTATTTCCGAAAGAATTACCGGGATTACCCCCACATCGATCCGTTGAATTTCAAATAGATCTTGTACCAGGAGCTGCACCAATAGCTCGTGCTCCTTACAGACTCGCACCCAGCGAGATGAAAGAACTGCAAAGCCCATTACAAGAACTTTTAGAGCGTGGTTTCATTCGACCAAGCACATCACCGTGGGGAGCTCCTGTTTTGTTTGTCAAGAAAAAAGATGGTACATTCAGGTTGTGTATCGACTACCGAGAGTTGAACAAACTTACCATCAAGAACCGCTACCCACTACCGAGAATCGATGACTTATTTGATCAACTACAAGGCTCGTCTGTTTATTCAAAGATTGACTTACGTTCCGGGTATCATCAAATGCGGGTGAAAGAAGATGATATTCCAAAGACTGCTTTCAGAACACGTTACGGTCATTACGAGTTTATGGTCATGCTGTTTGGTTTAACTAATGCACCAGCTGTGTTCATGGACCTTATGAACCGAGTGTGTGGACCATACCTTGACAAGTTTGTCATTGTTTTCAGTGATGACATACTTATTTACTCAAAGAATGACCAAGAACACGGTGAACATTTGAGAAAGGTGTTAGAAGTATTGAGGAAGGAAGAATTGTATGCTAAGTTTTCAAAGTGTGCATTTTGGTTGGAAGAAGTTCAATTCCTCGGTCACATAGTGAACAAAGAAGGTATTAAGGTGGATCCGGTAAAGATAGAAACTGTTGAAAAGTGGGAAACCCCGAAAACTCCGAAACACATACGCCAGTTTTTAGGACTAGCTGGTTACTACAGAAGGTTCATCCAAGACTTTTCCAGAATAGCAAAACCCTTGACTGCATTAACGCTTAAAGGGAAGAAATTTGAATGGAATGATGAACAAGAGAAAGCGTTTCAGTTATTGAAGAAAAAGCTAACTACGGCACCTATATTGTCATTGCCTGAAGGGAATGATGATTTTGTGATTTATTGTGACGCATCAAAGCAAGGTCTCGGTTGTGTATTAATGCAACGAACAAAGGTGATTGCTTATGCGTCTAGACAATTGAAGATTCACGAACAAAATTATACGACGCATGATTTGGAATTAGGCGTGGTTGTTTTTGCATTAAAGACTTGGAGGCACTACTTATATGGGGTCAAAAGTATTATATATACCGACCACAAAAGTCTTCAACACATATTTAATCAGAAACAACTGAATATGAGGCAGCGTAGGTGGATTGAATTATTGAATGATTACGACTTTGAGATTCGTTACCACCCGGGGAAGGCAAATGTGGTAGCCGATGCCTTGAGCAGGAAGGACAGAGAACCCATTCGAGTAAAATCTATGAATATAATGATTCATAATAACCTTACTACTCAAATAAAGGAGGCGCAACAAGGAGTTTTAAAAGAGGGAAATTTAAAGGATGAAATACCCAAAGGATCGGAGAAGCATCTTAATATTCGGGAAGACGGAACCCGGTATAGGGCTGAAAGGATTTGGGTACCAAAATTTAGAGATATGAGAGAAATGGTACTTAGAGAAGCTCATAAAACCAGATACTCAATACATCCTGAAACGGGGAAGATGTACAAGGATCTCAAGAAACATTTTTGGTGGCCGGGTATGAAAGCCGATGTTGCTAAATATGTAGGAGAATGTTTGACGTGTTCTAAGGTCAAAGCTGAGCATCAAAAACCATCAGGTCTACTTCAACAACCCGAAATCCCGGAATGGAAATGGGAAAACATTACCATGGATTTCATCACTAAATTGCCAAGGACTGCAAGTGGTTTTGATACTATTTGGGTAATAGTTGATCGTCTCACCAAATCAGCACACTTCCTGCCAATAAGAGAAGATGACAAGATGGAGAAGTTAGCACGACTGTATTTGAAGGAAGTCGTCTCCATACATGGAATACCAATCTCTATTATCTCTGATAGGGATGGCAGATTTATTTCAAGATTCTGGCAGACATTACAGCAAGCATTAGGAACTCGTCTAGACATGAGTACTGCCTATCATCCACAAACTGACGGGCAGAGCGAAAGGACGATACAAACGCTTGAAGACATGCTACGAGCATGTGTTATTGATTTCGGAAACAGTTGGGATCGACATCTACCGTTAGCAGAATTTTCCTACAACAACAGCTACCATTCAAGCATTGAGATGGCGCCATTTGAAGCACTTTATGGTAGAAAGTGCATGTCTCCGATTTGTTGGAGTGAAGTGGGGGATAGACAGATTACGGGTTCGGAGATTATACAAGAAACTACCGAGAAGATCATCCAAATTCAACAACGGTTGAAAACTGCCCAAAGTCGACAAAAGAGCTACGCTGACATTAAAAGAAAAGATATAGAATTTGAAATTGGAGAGATGGTCATGCTTAAAGTTGCACCTTGGAAAGGCGTTGTTCGATTTGGTAAACGAGGGAAATTAAATCCAAGGTTTATTGGACCATTCAAGATTATTGATCGTGTCGGACCAGTAGCTTACCGACTTGAGTTACCTCAACAACTCGCGGCTGTACATAACACTTTCCACGTCTCGAATTTGAAGAAATGTTTTGCTAAAGAAGATCTCACTATTCCGTTAGATGAAATCCAAATCAACGAAAAACTTCAATTCATCGAAGAACCCGTCGAAATAATGGATCGTGAGGTTAAAAGACTTAAGCAAAACAAGATACCAATTGTTAAGGTTCGATGGAATGCTCGTAAAGGACCCGAGTTCACCTGGGAGCATGAAGATCAGATGAAGAAGAAATACCCGCATCTATTTCCAGAAGATTCGTCAACACCTTCAACAGCTTAAAATTTCGGGACGAAATTTATTTAACGGGTAGGTACTGTAGTGACCCGAACTTTTCCATGTTTATATATATTAATTGAGATTGATATTTACATGATTAAATGTTTCCAACATGTTAAGCAATCAAACTTGTTAAGACTTGATTAATTGAAATATGTTTCATATAGACAATTGACCACCCAAGTTGACCGGTGATTCACGAACATTAAAACTTGTAAAAACTATATGATGACATATATATGGATATATATATATATATATATATATATATATATATATATATATATATATATATATATATATATATATATATATATATATAGTTAACATGATACTATGATAAGTAAACATATCATTAAGTATATTAACAATGAACTACATATGTAAAAACAAGACTACTAACTTAATGATTTTTAAACGAGACATATATGTAACGATTATCGTTGTAAAGACATTTAATGTATATATATCATATTAAGAGATATTCATACATGATAATATCATGATAATATAATAATTTAAAATCTCATTTGATATTATAAACATTGGGTTAACAACATTTAACAAGATCGTTAACCTAAAGGTTTCAAAACAACACTTACATGTAACGACTAACGATGACTTAACGACTCAGTTAAAATGTATATACATGTAGTGTTTTAATATGTATTTATACACTTTTGAAAGACTTCAATACACTTAACAAAATACTTCTACTTAACAAAAATGCTTACAATTACATCCTCGTTCAGTTTCATCAACAATTCTACTCGTATGCACCCGTATTCGTACTCGTACAATACACAGCTTTTAGATGTATGTACTATTGGTATATACACTCCAATGATCAGCTATTAGCAGCCCATGTGAGTCTTCTAACATATGTGGGAACCATCATTTGGCAACTAGCATGAAATATCTCATAAAATTACAAAAATATGAGTAATCATTCATGACTTATTTACATGAAAACAAAATTACATATCCTTTATATCTAATCCATACACCAACGAACAAAAACACCTACAAACACTTTCATTCTTCAATTTTCTTCATCTAATTGATCTCTCTCAAGTTCTATCTTCAAGTTCTAAGTGTTCTTCATATATTCTACAAGTTCTAGTTACATAAAATCAAGAATACTTTCAAGTTTGCTAGCTCACTTCCAATCTTGTAAGGTGATCATCCAACCTCAAGAAATCTTTGTTTCTTATAGTAGGTTATCATTCTAATACAAGGTAATAATCATATTCAAACTTTGGTTCAATTTCTATAACTATAACAATCTTATTTCAAGTGATGATCTTACTTGAACTTGTTTTCGTGTCATGATTCTGCTTCAAGAACTTCGAGCCATCCAAGGATCCGTTGAAGCTAGATCCATTTTTCTCTTTTCCAGTAGGTTTATCCAAGGAACTTAAGGTAGTAATGATGTTCATAACATCATTCGATTCATACATATAAAGCTATCTTATTCAAAGGTTTAAACTTGTAATCACTAGAACATAGTTTAGTTAATTCTAAACTTGTTCGCAAACAAAAGTTAATCCTTCTAACTTGAATTTTAAAATCAACTAAACACATGTTCTATATCTATATGATATGCTAACTTAATGATTTAAAACCTGGAGACACGAAAAACACCGTAAAACCGGATTTACGCCGTCGTAGTAACACCGCGGGCTGTTTTGGGTTAGTTAATTAAAAACTATGATAAACTTTGATTTAAAAGTTGTTATTCTGAGAAAATGATTTTTATTATGAACATGAAACTATATCCAAAAATTATGGTTAAACTCAAAGTGGAAGTATGTTTTCTAAAATGGTCATCTAGACGTCGTTCTTTCGACTGAAATGACTACCTTTACAAAAACGACTTGTAACTTATTTTTCCGACTATAAACCTATACTTTTTCTATTTAGATTCATAAAATAGAGTTCAATATGAAACCATAGCAATTTGATTCACTCAAAACGGATTTAAAATGAAGAAGTTATGGGTAAAACAAGATTGGATAATTTTTCTCATTTTAGCTACGTGAAAATTGGTAACAAATCTATTCTAACCATAACTTAATCAACTTGTATTGTATATTATGTAATCTTGAGATACCATAGACACGTATACAATGTTCCGACCTATCATGTCGACACATCTATATATATTTCGGAACAACCATAGACACTCTATATGTGAATGTTGGAGTTAGCTATACAGGGTTGAGGTTGATTCCAAAATATATATAGTTTGAGTTGTGATCAATACTGAGATACGTATACACTGGGTCGTGGATTGATTCAAGATAATATTTATCGATTTATTTCTGTACATCTAACTGTGGACAACTAGTTGTAGGTTACTAACGAGGACAGCTGACTTAATAAACTTAAAACATCAAAATATATTAAAAGTGTTGTAAATATATTTTGAACATACTTTGATATATATGTATATATTGTTATAGGTTCGTGAATCAACCAGTGGCCAAGTCTTACTTCCCGACGAAGTAAAAATCTGTGAAAGTGAGTTATAGTCCCACTTTTAAAATCTAATATTTTTGGGATGAGAATACATGCAGGTTTTATAAATGATTTACAAAATAGACACAAGTACGTGAAACTACATTCTATGGTTGAATTATCGAAATCGAATATGCCCCTTTTTATTAAGTCTGGTAATCTAAGAATTAGGGAATAGACACCCTAATTGACGCGAATCTTAAAGATAGATCTATTGGGCCTAACAAACCCCATCCAAAGTACCGGATGCTTTAGTACTTCGAAATTTATATCATATCCTAAGGGTGTCCCGGAATGATGGGGATATTCTTATATATGCATCTTGTTATTGTCGGTTACCAGGTGTTCACCATATGAATGATTTTTATCTCTATGTATGGGATGTGTATTGAAATATGAAATCTTGTGGTCTGTTATTATGATTTGATATATATAGGTTAAACCTATAACTCACCAACATTTTTGTTGACGTTTTAAGCATGTTTATTCTCAGGTGATTATTAAGAGCTTCCGCTGTCGCATACTTAAATAAGGACGAGATTTGGAGTCCATGCTTGTATGATATTGTGTAAAAACTGCATTCAAGAAACTTATTTTGTTGTAACATATTTGTATTGTAAATCATTATGTAATGGTCGTGTGTAAACGGAATATTTTAGATTATCATTATTTGATAATCTACCTAAAGCTTTTTAAACCTTTATTGATGAAATAAAGGTTATGGTTTGTTTTAAAATGAATGCGGTCTTTGAAAAACATCTCATATAGAGGTCAAAACCTCGCAACGAAATCAATTAATATGGAACGTTTTTAATCAATAAGAACGGGACATTTCATAGAAACCCTAGCCTGAACTATAAAACAGACGTATGCTATTTGAGTTTAGTACACGTTGGTTTGCGTGTATTGTACATGTTGGTTGCATGTATATTAAAACAGGGGTACTTATTATAACGTTAAAGCTTAGTTACCAGGGTGCTCAATCTTGTAGAATATTTTGATAAACGTTTCTGGATGAAACAACTGAAATCTTGTGATCCACTTTTATGTACAGATTAAGCAAAACATTAAAACTATGAACTCACCAACCTTTGTGTTGACACTTGTTAGCATGTTTATTCCCAGGTTCCCTAGAAGTCTTCCGCTGTTTGCTTATATGTTAGACAATCTATGTGCATGGAGTCTTACATGGCATATTTTTCAAGAAAACGTTACATTCACCAAATCATCACCATGTATCTTATTTTGACTGCATTGTCATCGGAAGTACTACTGTAAACTATTATTTACGGTGATTGTCTATATGTAGAAATCATCAGCTGTCGAAAACCTTTAATTTAAATATTCATTTATGGTGTGCCTTTTCAAATGAATGCAATGTTTACAAAACGTATCATATAGAGGTTAAATACCTTGCAATGAAATCGATGAATGACGTGTTCGTCCATATGGATTTGGAGCGATCGTCACAATTTTTCATTTTCTTTTCGCTCGGTTAAAGCTATTAGGTTTGCCAAGGTAGATGGTAAGTTCTTAAAGCCAATATCAAAATGTAAGAAAGTTAATGTTGAAATAGAGAGATTTGGAAAGAGTACGGATAATTAGTTTGGAGGGGTCGGCTTGTCAAATTCTTAGCTAGGTTTGTTTTCATTGGTTCATTTTTTTCGTTAGGTGGTTCCTTCTTTATGTGAGGCTCTTTTCGTTGTATTTCGTTGTTTCTTCTTCTGGCTTTGTTAGTTTGTTGTTTAGCGCTGTTTCGCTTTGTCCTTGTTTTGTAATTGTTTGGGTTTCATTTATCCTTTGATGAAAAGTATCATTTATTTTATTAAAACTAGTTTTAAAAAAATATATATATGTAAAAGAACTATGGTTAATATTTATATGAATTAATTAGGTTAGAAAAAAATGATTTTTTTTAAACAAGCAGGATATATATTACTATACAGACCGAATGTGAAAATACAAAACAAAGGTGCAGTAGCGAGGGCATGCCAAAAAAAATTACCCAGGACTTCACAAAAAAAAAAAAAAAAAAAAATCTATAACCGAAGCTATAGAAGAACATGCATCATACAAGCAACGGAATAATTAGCCTACTCATGTTCTATTATTTAAACTAGCAACATAGAAACCCGGAATGAGTATCCATTGATGCCAATTCAAAGAGAGCTTTTTGTTTCGCTTCGATATCTATCCGAACTACGTGGTTTGCACTGCACCTCGGATAATATATTTGCAATATCCCACTATTTGTTTTTAACGACTTTTTTAATCCTCGACCTCCATAGTGTGTAGCAGCATACTCACTTTACCGCTTCTCATATGGAGCTCCCATATTTCGAAAGTGATGAGAAAATAGAATCCCCGACTAGAGGTTCCAGTGAGTTTATGCTTCCTTCTGGGATTTTCCACCACCTTAGAAAAAATTTCCAAAAGTCGATTACTTTCTTACATATTGCGAACGAATAATCCACTGTTTTGTGTTCTTCCTCGCAAAGTGGACATAATATGGAATCCAAATCAATGCTCTGTTTATCTAGCTCTTAACGTACCAGAAATCTCTTAAGTTTTGTTCCCCATACGAAAATTTCAACCTTTTGAGGGATTGACTTATTTCGCATTGTTTCAATAACCAGATTTCCTGTTACTAGCCTTTTCCCGCCAATCAATGTTGCGAGCTGCTTTATTGTGAATACCCCATCATCGCTTCAAGTGCATCTCCATTTGTCTTGCGAATTTGTATGATATCAAAAAGAAGGTAATAGTGTAGACAGATCAACAATGTTGTTTAATGCTCTACCCCGAGGATCTCTACTCCACTGCCAAAATATCGAGCATGTGTCCCCTTCTTGATGAACTCTATCTTGAACCGTGACTTCTTTATTGCTTTCTATTGCATATAACCTGCTAAACGCTTCTTGAGTGGTGAGTTTCCAATTCAAATGTCCGACCAATACTTGATAGTGTTTCAATCCAAATATCCTTGACACACGAATTGTTATCTATTGAAATTTTTCTATTTGTATCTTTGAGGGCTATAATTAAGAAAGAAATTTGTGCATAAATATATTGTACATTAAAATAGTTGATACTGGTTATTTGTAATATGTATGTAGTTACTAACAAAGTACAAAAACTTTTCCTTATGTAAAATTTTTACGAACAATATCTAAAATTACCTTTAGTTAAATCCTATATATATATATATATATATATATATATATATATATATATATATATATATATATATATATATATACTGCGTATATTTATGTATATATACGTATATATACATATAAGTTTATATATATGTTCGAGGAAGAAAAAAACTTGTAAAGAGAATTATCTTTTTCCTTGAAAAAACGTAATAAAACAATGAATCTGAAAATCAACAAGGTAATGGATACAAAGGGAATCCACGACATAGGCAAAACATCGGTCGTAAATACTAACCAAAATCAAATTCCACCTAACATAGCATAGCGTAAAAGAATTGAATAGTAAACACAAACCTAACTAGCTAACAATGAAAAAACCTATGAAACAGTTGCACTAAAAAAACATAAACAGAACAGATCAAGTAAACAATGAAGGCGATCGGGAGAACACCAAGCACCACCACAACAACACTAAAATACCAGAAAACGACGTCAACTCTGACAGTATAAAGATAAACCAGTCCAATAAAAACACATCCTCCTTCAAGTCTAGAACCAGATTTTTAAAAGAAAGATTGCGCTCAAACCTTGAAGGTGGCCAATCCGTAAAAGAGAATGACGGGGTGTCAAAATCACGATCGTATAGTAATAAGTGACGTGGCATGGAAGGGGGACCGGTCATCATGTGTAACTTGTTTGGTGGTCCCATAACCACTAACCATTTGTTAAGTAAAAAGAATAAATTACACATGGTTACAAAGTAAAAGTACATGAAAAATAAGGCCCACATGCTACTTATTTCACCGACTAAATTTAACCTCGATTTAACTACTTCTTCTCCGTCTCAAATCTATTCTTCTCAGACAAAGAACACACAGTTTAATAAAAAGTGATTTAAAAAAATGAATAACACATGTACTTTTGTGTTAACTTTTCAGTTTTAAAATTTACTTTTTATCTATCTTTTTTCTTACATTTGTAAAGTAGTGGCACAAAAGAACTTTACCACATTGTATTTTTCTATTTATGGAATTGAAGTAGACAATTAATTTAGGACATCACAAAAAAGAATACTGAACAATAGAATTGAGACGGAGAGAGTACTTATTAATGCAATTTCACTTCGTACTATTCTTTACGTTTTAATTTAGTAGTTCATTTTTTTCTAAAATTATATAAAGTAAATTAATATTTCACTTCCAGAAATTAATAAAATATAAAATAGTGTAGTAAAGTCTTTTTTTACATTCTTATTTTATGTATATTGAATAAAAATGTCTATACAAATTTATGAGTAAAATTGTATAGTAAACAAAGATTACAGTTTTACGTCTGACAAACTAAACAAAAAGCAAAGTTTTGTGTATGACATTGCCACTCCCTTTTGCAACAATTACTAACTTGAAACTTAATTTGAAATCCATATTTTGACCCGGATGTTTTCGAGATGTTAACAATAACCAACGAATAACAAGTGATTTTCCTTGAGTGGATCATATTTTAGTGGAACTTGATGAGGCGCTTCACCTACACGTGTTCCGGCTGTTAAAATTAAGTTCTGCTTATCTAGGACTCGATCTTATTAAAAGTTTATAACGATCCGTGAATCAAATTCAATGAAGCAACAACTGGTACTATAGCGAAGCGGACATATATTTAGAAGTCTTGAGCAATTTGAAAAACTGTGTGTTTCTTTATGATCAAGCGATCATATATTCATTTTTAATGATTCGATTTGTGTTTGGGGTACCCTATGTCGTCAGATCAGTTTACTAGGCCTTGCTCGCATATATGTGGACTATCAACTGAAATGTACAGAGTATATTTTTTACTCTCTTCCCGATTATCTTTGAAAATATACCCCTACGAATTTACTCTACATACTTTACTCAAAATAAATGTTAAAAGTTACTAACACTAATATTATATATATAAAATTATGCATTGGTCCTTACTGTTTCTTCAAAATTTCATGAATGAATCTACAATACTCTTCTGACGTGGATGACCCAAATATTTTAAATGTTGTGTCGTTAGTTCCCAAAGGTAACAGACATTAGGTCACCACCGTTAGCCTCCATCACGTAAGGTGCACAAGAGGATTGTTTTGTCATTTTACAATTGGAGCCTATTGTATATCAAAACACATAGAGAATCACATAAATCTCACATAGAGTAAAATGACAAAAAAAACCCTCGTGCTCACTTCACGTGATGGAGACTAACGGTGGGGACCTAACGTCTGTTAACTTCAGAGACCAACGACATAATATTTTAAAACATTCACGTCAAAAAAAAGTATGACAGGACCATCCTGTCAATTTTGTGAGCCTTGTTCAATAAACAAAAGTGGACCATATATATGCAAAAATTTGTATATATAATAATCAGTTAAATAATACTAGTAAAGTCATAAGTACTAGGATCGACGTTGAGCGGAGTGTTGCATTACGTTGTATTCGATGTTGATTATGTTTTCAATTTTGAACTCTTAATTAAAATGTAACAAGGTATGTAATATTAGGCTAAATTTTTTAGGCCCCCTATATAATAGGCCGTATGCGATCGCACGACTTGTACGCTCTAATATCCGACCATATATATATATATATATATATATATATATATATATATATATATATATATATATATATATAGCCAAAAGTTCAAACGAGAACCATAAAAAAGGCGAGAACTGCGAGAACTTTTGATTTTGTAAAGATTTTCACATGTAACTAGATTGAATCACACATAAACCTTGGTGAAGAGTATGAATGAACATAAAATAGTTGAAAAACACTTATATTTTACCTATACAATTAAATATATAGTTTCTGATTCACATGTGCATATTTGTTTCCAAACATGTGAACAGTTTCATATAATTAACAATTTAACATGTAATTTGAGCTAATGAACATATGTTTGTTAATGATATGTGCATTAATTAACATTTGCATGTAATTTGTTACATTTAAACGTATAAAAACTATTAAATTAAATAGTTCTCGCAATTCTCACCTTTTTAGTGGTTCACGTTTGAACCTGCCATATATATATATATATATATATATATATATATATATATATATATATATATATATATATATATATATATATATATATATATATATATATATATATATATATATATATATATATATCTTTTAAAACTTAGCACAAATCATAATCACTCAAATATATCAAGCATATATATATGTATCCATTTTATTCAAAATTTGTAATGATACTCGATCGTATAAACTTGATGCATATGACAGCCAGCCGTAAACCTTTAATTGATATATCAAAGTGAAAATCCTTGCAAAAGGTAATTATTGATCTATAATCATGTTGATACGTTAAATTAATTACTGTAATTGTTATTGCTTTAAGGTTCCCGATGCAACATAAAAGTTCAACTTTTAAACAATTTGAGACAAAAAACTTTACTATAAGTCAAAACAAGAGATTTTGAGATTTATAATTAAAGTAAAGCACCATGCAAACAATGTACTCCATATATATTAGTTGGAAGCTAATTGCATAACACAATCATGTAAAACAGTAGATCTTGGATATCTTTTGCTATATATTTGGTCCCCTTTTCCACTCCGCATGTTTCCCAATAAAGTAATAACATATATGGAGTATATTATAACTTCATTTGAGCATTCATATTCATATTCATATTCCTATTCATTTTAAAGATCACGTACAAGAAAATAATTAACAATTCGATCAGTTTGTTATATGTGGTTACAAGTGATTAAATCAAAAAAATTAGGCTACATTATGTTATAATGGTGGTAGTTGGTTAGATTAAGTATCTAGAGACGTAATCGTATTATTATAAGAAAGACGAAAAAAGCAGATCGAATGGTTTTTGTTGCAGTTGACTTCATGTTTGCAAAGGATATGATGACGCGTGTGTTAGATGAAGGGGGCAATGAAGGGGGCAACAATCATAGCCGATAAACAATGCATACATGTATAAAGACACCACTTTCTTTTACTTTGCTTTTTCCATATTTGGTTTGATATCTTTTTCTACATATGTTTAACGGTATAATACTAGTGTATAAGTATCCTAATATAGCTATACCTATAATAATATGATTAATATGATTAACTAATTAACATCTTTAACTGCATAATACTAGTGTATAAGTATCCTAATCCGAGTAATGGTATAAACTCATTCTATACAGAATAAGCAAGGTTCGAGTGAGGGTATTACTTATAGAGCCTAAATTAAATTCGAGGCAGGATTTAAAACCCATGAAAATTTAATTCTACCATTTTTATGGCGTCTATTATTATTTTTATTTTAGTTTTTTCATTAAAAAAAAAAAAACTTTTTCCTACTTAATGGCCGGAGGTCCTCTCGGAAGCAATCTCTTTATCCGTCGAATGAAAAGAGGGATGACTTTCTCTACTCTTGAGATTGTTACACTATGGGTAGAGAAATGACTTGTCTTTATTCTCGGATAGGGGAAGGATTGTCTACATATCACCTCCCCCATACACCACTCATGTGGTATTGGGTTTTTGTCGTTGTTGTTGGTGAGTGAGGGTATTACTATCTACATTTTTAATGTTGGATAAAACGAGTTTGTTTTGAATTTGATGATATGATTTTTAAGTGGAAATATACCAAGTATCCAAGTCTTAGTAAATCCAGATTTCCCAAATGTAATATGAAATGGTCAAACTATCGACTTCATCCAGAGTCCTATCGGTGTGTATAGTGCATTTTCCGGACTCCGTGAAGAAAACTATAATTCCATGATATTCTCTAATCTGTTTGGAAAGAGTCAATAAATTGGAGCGTATTCAATTCAAAAGAAAAGAAGAAACATTGTTAAATTCAAATTATTCTATCTCTAATTTAGGAACACTTTAATGGTGGTTACTACTTACTCATATAAGATATTACATGGGTCTGACTCTCTTAGCGAGATGTCATGAGTTCGATTCCCCGTGGAGTGCACCATTGCACAAAAGGATGTCCTTAACCCTTAAATTTTACTCAAAGGTGTCTTCCACACATTGCGTTACGTAGGCAGTGGGGGAGGGGGAGTTTCTTCCTGGTTCCAAAGTTACTATAAAAAAAAAAACCTATTACGTGGGACTTAGCTTGATCCGGAAGAAAACCAAGTGTGACATTTGAAGAATCGCAACCCTAGTTTATATATTACTCCGTATAAATACAATAGGCTAGACAACTTGTTTAGTTGCCAATTCCCTCTATATTAATTACCAATTACAATTGTTTATAATTCATTGAAAGTATTTGTTAAATTCTTGATATTCCATACTTATTACTTATTATTGTTCAAACATGACGTTTAAGCGTGACAAATTTACTTTGAATTGATTTATATGTTATACGGCATATTGTTACGACCTGACAATTTTACCTTTCATTTCAACTTTGACGGAATCAAATAATGTTGTATTGTTTTCTTGTGTAAACTCGTGCATTTGCTTAAGAATTTTTTGGCAATTTAATGAATAATGTACAACAACATAGTCAATCAACAACAAATTAACATATATCTATAAACTATCATGTACATCCACCAACTATCAAATTTGAAGAGTGGGATCCTGAGTTCAATAAAGAGATACCTCAAAAAAAAAAAAAAAGTTTTAATAGCATAACAATCAAACTGTCTAGAATTGAATTAACCCTATATATATTTACAAGACCCTATTAATCATTTGGTAGCCATGAGTATGCTCTACAATGAATTAATGTTTTGTAAAGCAAGAATATTTTTTTGTTGATGGTGGGTTATGAGTGGACCGTAAGATGATATATGCAATTGATATGGGCTGCTAATTATGAGTAGTAAATATCAAAAAGTGTATAAAAAGTTAAAAGGAGTGAAAGTGGAAAAACAAGATTTTGAAGGGTGTCAAATTGTCACCAAAGTCAATATTCTCATACTCACACATCAAGATCTGGGTTTAGCCTTAAGGGTCCCCGGAGCCACTAGAGAAGCTGGAACTATCATTTTAGGTACTCAAAATTCTTCCCCGTATATATTATGCGATATAATTATTTATGTTCCTCTTTATTTCACTTTTTTTTTGTTAAAGAAAAAAAATAGGTCGAAAAGGGACAAATTTAATAAATCGTATAGCCAACATGTCTAACATATAAACCTAAGAGTCCATCATTTTCTAAAACCAATTAGTGATATGATAGAGGGACTTCCCTTTAGACTTATATGCATACATTTGTTTTATCCCATGGCCGATGTGGGATAACTTCCCAACACGCCCCTCACATCGAGGCGTGGAACGGTTGTAGAGATGGCGGCACGATATCGACCTGACTCGATATCTTTGTAGCGACGGCGGCACACACATGGGGTCCTGACTCGGACTCGCTTTGTAAAACCGCTTACCTGAGCTCTTATACCATGATAGAATTAATAAATCGTATAGTCAAACAACATGTCAAACATATAAGTCCAAGAGTCCATACTTTTCTAAACCCAGTTGGTTTTAGAAAAGGATGGACTCTTGGGTTTATATGTTAGACATGTTGTTCTGGCTATACGATTTATTAAATTTGTTATGGTATCAGAGCTTATGAGCGGTTTTACAAAGAGATTGAGTCAGGCTATTATGTGTGTGCCGCCATATTTACAGCGAGTCCGAGTCAGGCCCCCATGTGTGTGCCGCCGTCGCTACAAAGAGATCGAGTCAGGCCTATATCGTGCCGCCATCTCTATAACCGTTCCACGGCTCCATGTGAGGGGGCGTGTTGGGAAGTTATCCTACATCGGTCATAGAACAATACAAATGTATGCTTATAAGTCTAAGGGGAAGTCTCTCTATCACCAATTGGTGTTAGAAAATGATGGACTCTTGAACTTATATGTTTGACATGTTGTTTGGCTAAACGATTTATTAATTCTGTGAAAAAGCTTAGACGTTTATCATGTCAAGATAAATTGAAGGAACTAATGTCCTTCAATGAATATATGGTATAGAGTTGTACTAAGTACTAGTTAACCATCACAAGACGCTAAATAGGTTAGCATCTTATATCCTCACAAAATTTCTAAAGTTCAAAGTTCTTTAATAGTAAATTTTCGAATAGCCAAAAAAGGGTCAAAAATTGTCATGTTATTAACCCGGTCAAGACGTATACATTCTAGTAAAAAATATGCCTTTCTCGAATAACCTGAAGAAGAAAAAAAAAATTCTCCTTTACCTGTTTAACTTTGTACTACACATTTTTCAATGTTGTGGTCTCGAAATGTCCCAATCATCTTCATATACAACTTGAAAAACTTTTGAACATAATACTCCCTCCGTCCCGGATTAATTGTCCGGTATTCCTTTTTGGGACGTCCCAGATTAATTGTCCACTTCCAAATATGAAAAGTAATTTTAATAAAGTTTACAATATTGTCCCTAATGAATTAATTAAATTACAAAGGTGAGAGAGATTTCTAATTAATTAGTTGAGGGTAAAACAGTAAAGTAAGAAAAAGGTACAGAAAAAATACAGTGTGATAATGACATTTCTTAAACTGTGTGCTTTTTGTTTGGGGACAATTAATCTGGGACGGAGGGAGTAACAATAATCTCGTTCATTCAATAAGATCAAATACAATATTTAAGCATTAATTAATTAAATTTCTTTTTGTTGTTGTTATCAATATGAAAAAGGACAAGAAATGTCTTGACAAACATCATATTGCAAGCATAAACCTAATTTCAAACAAGATTCTTATTTGATCAGTAATTCCAATGTCCAATCTTGTCTTTTTTATTTTTTGATTAATGTATACGTACTTTGGGTCAAATTTAATCAAATAAAGTATATGCTCAAGTTTCTAATTAATCCGACACCAGCATGCAAACCAAGTCACAAATGTGTTATACTAAAATGTACGAGTTATTGATTAACATATTTTAGGTTTATACGAGACAGTGATGTGAGGAGCTTGACCTAACACCATAATTTTCCAACATGGTCAACCTATTTAATTCATATTTTAGTAGGTATAAAACGTCATCAAACATCAACTAACTATAAAACATTGTTTATTTCTGATATTTAATTGATTAATTATACAATTATAATTATATATAATGTCAAGTCAATTTTTTTGTTTTGGTTTTTTTTTTTTTTTTTTTTTTATAACAGCGGTACGGGATCACGTATGGGGACTTAGCCACCCACGGATTCATCTCCCTGCAGTTGAATAAACCGCCCCAACTGCTGCCGAGGAGGAACTTGGCCCAATCCGAGGGCATGGGCGGTAAAACTCCCCTCCCCCACTGCCCCCACAACTCGATGTGCAAAAGCACTCTTGGGTGAAATTCAAGGGTAAAAGGGCAACACTGCGTGCAACCCACTTCATTTCAGATATATAAGGAAGTACACACAAAAAAAAGACGTCATTTATAGAAAAGGAGAAACATAAATGGTCAAATGGTCAGAAAAGGTAATCTATAATATCAAATTTGACAATAAAGGTAATATGGTTTTTGTTGATGTTCGAAAAAGATTACAAGTTTCAATTTTTTTTCTTCGGAAAACAATTATTGTTAGAAAAACTGTACGATTGAGGTAATATCGTCAAATTCAATGACGACCGTTAGTCGAATTTCGTTACGTGCTCACATGTGTTACTTAAACTCTATGATTTGCCATATCAGAAATTTTTTTATTTTATTTTACTAAGAACATTTTAGAGTATATTATTTCAATACGTGTTTTGTATTACATGATTGCATGTTTCGGGTTAGAAGTATTTGAAATTTTTTGGAATACACCTCGGTTAGTGAAAGTGGGAAACGTCATTTGGGAGCAAGAGAGAATAGAGGAGCAAAAATTTTTATGATCAGGAAAAATTAGGTTAAGGTTATTTGATTACTAATTCAGGTTACGTTTCCTTATTACTTAGTGACTTAGGGAACAAACAAAAATATATGGGGAGGGGACATAGGCCGGTTTTGGGGAAGTTCTTAGGGGCTTTCCAGAACTTTTTATTTTTCAAAAACGACATGAGACCTTTCACGCTCGCTCGATACAATTTTCAGTGATTTCACAGTTCATTGTTTTTAACATTCTCTATATTGTAGAAGCTCTAGACGTAGAATCCTACACATATAAGGAATTCAATATTGCACAAAACCAATTAATATAATTAATTGTTGGGAGTTTAAAAAGTCATAATTAGCGGTTTTCGTTTCACTAGCCGATGTGGTTTTCCTATAAAGTTTTAAATAATTTGAACCCGAAGTGTGATGATCCTTCCAAATCCCTTTGGACGAATACATCATTCATCGATTTCATAGTGAGGTACTGACCTCTACATGATACGTTTTGTAAACATTGCATTATTTTGAAAAGGCACACCATAATTGAATATCAAATTCCAAGGTTTTTGACGTTTGATGATTTCTACTTATAGACAATCACCGTAATTAATAGTTTACAATACTACATCCGTTGATAATGCAGTCAAAAATAAGATACATGGTGATGATTGTGTGAATGCAACGTTTTCTCGAATAAAGCATGTATGACTCCATGCACATAGCTTGTATCACATATAAGCAAACAGCGGAAGACTTCTAGGAACCTGAGAATAAACATGCTTTCAAGTGTCAACACAAAGGTTGGTGAGTTCATAGGTTTAATGTTGCGCATAATCTGTATATAAAGGTGGATCACAAGATTTCAGTTGTTTCATCCAGAAACGTTTATCAAAATATTCTATAAGATTGAGCACCCTGGTAACTAAGCTTTAACGTTATAATAAGTACCCCTGTTTTAGCATACATGCAACCAACATGTGCAATACACGCAATCCAACGTGTACTAACCTCAAATAGCATACGTCTGTTTTATAGTTCAGGCTAGGGTTTCTATACCTGGAACAGACGGGGATGTCAAGCCCTATGGATCCATATATAACTATTCGTGCCCACCAGTTCTTATAACCGGCAGTTACTAGTTACCAAATCTAAGGGATTTTCGGTTCAAACTCGGTGTAGAATTTAGTATGTACTTGTATCCATTGCGTTTAAAATAAAGTGCATGTATTCTCAGCCCAAAAATATAGATTGCAAAAGCAATTAAAAAGGGGAGCAAATGAAACTCACCTTAGCAGCACATAAGGTCATTCACCAAAAAGTGACCGAAACTCGGAATGCAAAATTAACTGTAGATCTCAACCTAGAGAACATATGTTGGTCAATACATGTCTAATAAGCTAGGTTGGGTCATAGTGTATCACAATCCTAATGCTCGAGACCGACATGCAAAATTTAATAAAAGTCATCTCAAAAGTCAACCTGACCCAATATGATCTTTAAATCTATACATGTTTATTAACATAATATAAGTCTTGATAATTGAACGAATTTATAGTTTATCAAACTCAAAATATTATTTGTTTCAGGAGCTATATTATATTTGAATTATCATGACAATCGAACATATTTTATTATTTCACATAGTTTTTCCAATACTTGTAAAATTAGATTATAGTGTTTATAAAGCTTTTAAAACATGATAATACAGTCAACTTTGACAATTGATCAACAAAACAAAACGTGCCTTATATAGAAATTCATTTACTCGATTACTAATATTTAAAAATCCAATTTATCAATCTCATAGACAAGTTGTTTAAATATTAATTTACAGTTTCAAACACAATTTCAATTAACGTTAACCATAATTCTGTTGACCATATCTATTAATCCGTTCATCGAAATCACGCGATTTCTAAATGAAAAGTTAATAATTTTTCGCCAGCTTTCCAAAAACATGCATATCATATAATTTATATGTGATGACCCGGGAATTTCCGACCAAATTTAAACCTGAATCTTATTTGATTTAGATACGATAAGCAAAGTCTGTAATATTGAATCTCAAAAACTTTTGAACTTTGTTCATATAATAATATAAACCTTTGACTGTGTTCGACGATTCACGAACAATTGTTTGTAAATAAATATGTATATATAAATGTAAACATATATATATATATATAGTAAATGGAAATATTAAAATATAATTTAAACATTAGAATTTAATATGTAAAATAAGATATAAATAATTAAGTTGTAATTAAAAAAAAAATGAATCTATATATAAATATATGATTTCTATATGAAATTATTATTGTATATATATTTTAATATATGTTAAAATATATAAAACTTAATATTTACTATAACTTATTATGTAATGCATATTATATAGATGTATTACCAAACAATAATATGTAATATTAAAATATAAGATTTTATTATAAATATAGTTGTTATAATAATGTTATTATTGTTGGCATTTAACAAGTTTGAAACTCTTAAAACCATTAAGAATTATTATAAAACGAAAGCGCGAAATTACCAATTTAACTTGTTATCATTAAACCAAATAAAGCTAAATCCCATCTTGGATCAAGTTGTGAAATGATGCTTACTAATTAACAAGAAATGAAGAGTGTTTATACCTCTTCAATGGTGAATATTGTGCTGAATTTGGACAGCAACAAGCTTGGAATATGATGATGAAAGCAAGCTCCAAAGTGATGAAACCTCAAGGAGAAATACCCCAAACTATATGATGTCAAAGCTAAGGGATATAAAATACTATTAAATTTTACAAGGAAATACTATTAAATACGATACAATTTTACACAAGATATTTATTTATTTAGAGAATGGATATACTTAAACCTTGCTACAACACTTATAGGCAGTGTACCTAATCGTACAGTAGTGTAGTTTTTAGTAAGTCCGGTTCGTTCCACAGGGAAAATCTTTTAATCAAAGCTTAACGCTATATTAGTTTAATTTATAAAAATATAAATATATATATAAGTAATATTATTATTATAAAGGGGGGTTTTTACCGTTTAATGACCGGTTTGTCGATTTTAAAACTTTAGTCGCAGTTAAAACCAAATGTAAAATATTAAATAAATAAAAGACTTAATTTAAAGCGTAAAGTAAATAACGATAATGAAATTGCGAATAATAAAAGTGCGATAAAATAAACTTGCGATAATTAAAAAGTACGATAATTAAAAGTGCAATTAAATACAATAACAATAAATAAAAATGCGATAATTAGAAGTGCAATTAAATATAAAATAAAGGAAATTAAATATGAAATAAAAGAATTATGCTTATTTAAACTTCCGTAATCATGATGTTTGACGTGTTGATTTTAGTTTTATGCCCATGGGTTAATTGTCCTTTGTCCTGGATTATTTAATATGTCCGTCTGGTTTTTGTCCATAACAGTCCATCAGTCATAAATATAAAGTGCGAGTGTCCTCGTCAAATTATCCTTATACCCGAAGTCAAATATTCCAACTAATTGAGGACTTAAACTGTAACAAGATTTTAATACTTTGTTTAATAATTACACCAGGATGTCGACTGAGTGTAACCCAAGGTTTTAATACTTTGTTAACAATTATGCCAAGTGTCCTTGTACATAATTTCACCCCTGTTTTAATAATTCTAGTGGCTATTAATCCATTCCCGTGTCCGGTTAAATGAACGATTATTCGTACATATAAATACCCCGCCCATCGTGTCCGATTGAGTGTATATGGTTATTTATAGGGACGTCCAATTGTAAATCTTTATATTAAAATTAACAAACTATCATTTAGTTAAACAAATATAAAGCCCATTAATAGCCCATAGTCTAATTTCCACAAGTGTCGTTCTTTTGTCCAAACCCCAATTATGGTACAAAGCCCAATTACCCAATTTTAATATTTTTAGCCCAACATCATGATTACTTCAGATTAAATAAGCATAATAATACCTAGCTACGAGACATTAATGTAAAAGATTGAACATAACTTACAATGATTAAAAATAGCGTAGCGTTACACGGACAGAATTTTGACTTACACCCTTACAACATTCGCTAACATACCCTTATTATTAGAATTAAAATTAAAATTAAAATATAAATATATATATATATATATATATATATATATATATATATATATATATATATATATATATATATATATATATATATATATATATATATATTACGTATATATTGAGAGAGAGATAGATTATATGATATTTTGATCGATCAAACTGCGTTTGCTTTTATAGGCAGTTTCATTTTTTGGGGCTCCGCGAGTCGCGGCCCTCTCGTTTTTCAAACTCCGCGAGTCGCGGAGATATCAAATCCAGCTCACAAAGCCTTGGCTCCTAGCTTGCCGACGGATTTAAATATAAATATAATATATAAATAATTATAAGAATTATATAAATATTATATTATATTTATGTGCATAGTTGACTTGTAATTTTTAGTCCGTTGCGTCGAGCGTTGAGAGTTGACTCATGTCCCGGTTCCGGATTTTCGAACGTCCTTGCGTACTATTTTATATCTTATACTTTGCGTTTTGAATCTTGTATTCTTGTAATTTCGAGACGTTTCTTATCAATAATTGGAACCGCTTTGATTGTATTTTGTACTCTTGAGGTTTTTGGTCGTGTGCGTCTTCAATTCGTTGAATCTGTCTTTTGTCTTCACCTTTTATTATTTAAACGAATATCACTTGTAAATAGAACAATTGCAACTAAAAGCTTGTCTTTCTTGAGGAATAATGCTATGAAATATATGTTCGTTTTTAGCATTATCACTATACACCAACACCCTAGCCTTTAGTTAGGATTTTATTTGACACTAGATTTGAGCTTTAAAGAAAAATTAGAACACCCTTTGAGTGCAAAAGGGGTCACGGCCAGCAGCCTGTCCAGAATGGGTGCTGTGCAGTTTTTTTCTCACTTCAAATATCTAGTTGCACTTGAGAGACTTGTTCAAACCTTGGTCCTTGAGTTGCACCTGCACATTAGGACTTGTGAAGTCTTAAAAGTAACAAAATGAGGCAAGCATGGGAGTCTTGGAGTCCCAAAATCTGCACTCCCTCTTATTTTATAACAATGTATTTACATATATATAAATATGTTATATATATAAAACATGTATTTGTTATGTTACTTTCACATTTTATAAACTTTTTATAAAATATAACACAATATAATCATTTAAAACTTATAAACAATTATATATAAATTATCCAAATAATTTATCTCAAGTGATATTATTTTAGAAAACCGATTTTCTAAAATCCAAGTGTCGCGTATTTATTTAACGACACAATCGTTAAGATTAAATACATATAAAGTGTCGGTAAGCTTGTTATTGGGTATGACCCGACTTGGATCATAACACATTAGCCACATTAATTTAATATGTCTCTCGGGCATACGAAATACCTTCAATCTCCCACTTGCACGAGAAACATAAGAAATTAATGCAAGTGATGGATACCACCTAACGAACGTCCATCACCCCCAACATGTTATGACTTTGTGCCATTCAACAACATCATCCCTTTCGAGTTCCCATCTCGAACATGAATAGGTGAATCTTTCATTATTTCCTTTCATCCTAGATGTCATGTTAAATCCAAGAGATACAGAGTGATCACTCTCTTCTAGATTTAACTTTATCAGGCCTTAGACATCCGACTCTCAATGAATAAGAGGGACAAATTCCATCTTGACTACATACGTCATAAATATGTACCTTGCATTATACCTGAGCTCTTCCTTATGAACTACCATATTTCAGAATAGCGAAGGAAAGAATTAAGGCACAATACTTGGTAAATATCTGAACCCAATATGTATCTCAGGTCAGAGGATACAATGATATTCGCCTTTACTCAAGATTACATGTGATCAACCACAAAGGCTCCATTTAGTAAATCTTGAGGGCGGGTCTTCCAATATTTGTATCCCACAAATATCCATGAACCTTGGTAGCAACCTTGCCCCACATTCAGTCCGTGAATGTATACCAATCCAAGTTCATAATAGTCTAAACCTCACACTTGTTCCCACGAATGTGATCGACTACGGAATTTAGAATAATTACTTATTCATGGATAAAATATGCAAAATAAGAACATGACTCAAAATAAATTAATACCATAAATATATTAATGAGTTTGAACAATTTCGTTCCGTTACAATACTTAAAACAGATCATGACCAATCACTAGAATATCGAAGCCCTAATGCACAAACATGTCCATTATGTTTTGCTCCATGTAAGAGCTTCGTGAGAGGATCCGCTATATTAAGATCTGTGTGAACTTTGCGAATACATATCTTTCCATTTTCAACTTCATCCCTTATGTAGTTGAATCTTCGCTCAATGTGACGGGTCTTTTGGTGAGCACGAGGTTCTTTGATTTGAGCAATCGCACCCTCGTTGTCACAAAAGATTTCAAGAGGGTCCTGAATAGAAGGGACTACTCCTAAGTCGTCGATGAATTTCTTCATCCATGCAGCTTCCTGAGCTGCCAATGATGCGGCGATGTACTCCGACTCTGTAGTGGATAAAGCAACAACATCCTGTTTTGAACTCTTCCAAGAGACCGCACCTCCATTTAACGTGAAGACATAACCGGATTGTGATCGAGAATCATCTCGATTAGTTTGGAAACTTGCATTCACGTAACCTTTTACAGCGAGTTCCTCCTCACCAGACCCATATATTAGAAACATATCCTTAGTCCTCCTAAGGTATTTCAATATACTTTTAACAGCAATCCAATGACTGTTTCCTGGGTTATTCTGGTATCAACTTGTCAAGCTAAGAGCGCATGACACATCCGGTCTAGTGCATATCATTGCATACATGATTGACCCAATGGCAGACGCATATGGGACTTTCTTCATTCTCTCCTGTTCATCTTTCGTGGTGGGGCACTGAGATGAACTGAGAAGTGTTCCCTTTTGAATAGGTACCAAACCTTTCTTAGAGTTCTCCATATTGAACCTTTTCAAGATCTTTTCAATGTATGCACTTTGATTCAAACCTATCAGTTTCTTGGATCTATTCCTGTAGATCCCAATCCCCAAAACGTATTGTGCTTCTCCAAGATCCTTAATGGAGAAGCATTTACTTAGCCAAGTTTTAACTCTTTGCATTGCCGGAATATCATTTCCAAATAACAATATATCATCCATATATAGTACAAGGAACATGATAGTGCTCCCACTAGCTTTCTTATATACACAAGCTTCATCACCATTTTTAATGAAGCAAAATTTCTCGGCTTCCTCATTAAAACGATGATTCCACATTCTAGATGCTTGTTTCAATCTGTAGATTGACTTCTCTAACTTGCATACCTTTTTAGGATATTTCGGATCAACAAAACCTTCAGGCTGAACCATATAGACATCTTCCACAAGATATCCATTTAGGAAAGCGGTCTTGACATCCATTTTCCATATTTCATAATCATAATGAGCAGCAATGGCAAGTAATATTCTAATAGACTTTAGCATTGCCACAGGCAAAAAAGTTTCATCATAGTCAACCCCTTGAGTTTGAGTGAAACCTTTTGCTACAAGTCTAGCTTTATATGTATCCAAGTTTCCATGTATGTCGTTTTCATTTTGAAAAGTCATTTACAATTAACTAGCCTTGAGCCAGTCGGTTGTGTAACAAGTTCCCAAACTCGGTTGTCATACATGGATTGCATCTCAGCGTTCATGGCTTCCTGCCATTTATCTTTATCAATCCTTGATAAAGCATCTTGGTAGTTTGTTGGTTCATCCAAATCAACCACATAGCAACCATCCATGAGAAACCCATATCTCTCAGGTGGATTACTAATCCTACCAGATCTGAAAACGTCTTGTATATTTTGATCATCCATTTGATCATTCTCAACATTTTCATGTTGAGTGCTAGTGTCAACCAATTGTGTATCATCTACTTGATCTTGAACCTCCTCAAGATCTATCTTCCTTTCACTATTACCTTCCATTAGGAACTTAGTTTCAAGGAATTCAGCCTTCCGAGCAACAAATACATTTTGCTCGGATGGATCATAGAAATAGTATCCCATATCATCCTTGGGATATCCTATGAAGATACACTTCGTGGATCGAGCATTCAACTTATTGGGGATGTAACGCTTAGGGTAAGCTTCACATCCCCATACCTTTAAGTATGATAGAGATGGAGGTTTTCCAAACCACATCTCATGAGGTGTTCGTTCCACTTTCTTGGTTGGGGCCATATTTAAAATACGAGCCGCAGAGCATAGACAATAACCCCAAAATGATAGAGGTAACGAGCTTCTAGCCATCATAGATCGAACCATATCCATTAGGGTTCGGTTCCTCCTTTCGGACACACCATTAAGCTGTGGTGTCCCGGGTGGAGTAAGTTGCGAGATAATCCCACAACTTCTAAGATGATCTTGGAAGGCATCGCTTAGGTATTCACCTCCTCTATCGGTACGAAGTACCTTGATTGTCTTATTGAGTTGATTTTGTACTTCGTTTTGATACTCTTTGAATGCTTCAAAAGTTTCGTCCTTATGTCTTAACAAGTAGACATATCCGAAACGACTGAAGTCATCAATGAAAGTAACGAAGTATCTTTCACCATTCCTAGTTATGGGTTTAAAGGGTCCACATACATCCGAATGTATTAATCCCAATAAGTCCTTAGCCCTTTCGTAGGTCCCTTTGAAAGGTGCTTTAGTCATTTTGCCTTGTAAACAAGGTTCACATACATCAAACGAGTCTAGTTCGTTTGATTTCAAAAGTCCATTCTTTTGGAGTGTATGCATTCGATTCTTGTTTATGTGACCAAGGCGACAATGCCATAAGTAGGAATCACTCAAATCCCTTTTGAGTTTCTTGGTGCTAGTGTGGTATATTGAGCTACTAGATGATGTGTCATCATGAACCAATTCATAAATTCCATTTGAAGGCGAAGCCTTAAAATAGAATACATTATCTAAATAAACGTGGATATCATCATTAATAAAATTAAGATAAAAACCACATTGTTTTAAACGGAAAACTGAAATAATGTTTCGACATAAATCCGGTGCATACAAAACATTGTTCAAAATAAGTTCCAAACCACTTGGGAGCTTTAATACAAAGTCTCCTTGAGCCTTCACTTGCACTTTGGCTCCATTACCCATAAAGAGACTTGATGTTCCCGTTTGCTTGCTACTTCTTTTGAACCCCTGCAAAGAATTGCAAATGTGAGTTCCACATCCAGTGTCTAATACCCATGTATTAGAAGAAGTAATACTAAGCTCTATATATACCATATATATATTACCTGAGGTTTGGTCCGCATCCCTATTTTCCTTCAACTCCTTAAGGTAGACCGGGCAGTTGCATTTCCAGTGACCCATTTCACCGCAACCGAAGCACGGGTCTTCCTTGGGGTTTGCTTGTCCGGCAACCTTTTGCTTCTTGTTCTTGTTTTTGGTTGGGGGTAACCATCCTCCCCTTTCCCTTGCCTTGATGGGTGGGTCCTTTCCTCTTAGCCGCCTTTGGCTTAGAGGTGTTGTTACCTTTGGACCCACCATCATTGATCAATAGCACGGGTGAAGCCCTCTTACCCATGCTAGTTTCCGCCGTCCTAAGCATGCCATGAAGTTCGCCAATGGTCTTATCCATACCATTCATATTGTAATTAATTACAAATTGGTCAAACCTCTTTGACAAGGAGTTTAGGATAAGATCCGTGGCTAGCTCATTAGATATGTTGAGATTAAGACGGTTTGCGCGATCAATGAGGCTTTTCATCTTGAGGACATAAGATGAAACGGATTAGGAGTCGTCCATACGACATGCATGAAGCGCTCGAACGGTCTCGAAGCGCTCGACACGTGCTTGTTGAAGGAACATCTCCTTCAATTGCGTGATCATGTCGTATGCAGTATGATGCTCGAAATCCTTTTGGAGTTCGGGTATCATAGTACCAAGCATTAGGCAAGCGACTTGCACCGAATCGGCGCAATACTTATCCCAATAAGCCATGCCTTCCATATCATCCTCGTCGGGTTGATCGGGAATGGGGTCTTCCAACACATACGCCTTATCCTCAAGTTTGAGGACAATCCTAAGATTGCAGAACCAATCCATAAAGTTTGTATGGTTGAGTTTGTCTTTCTCGAGGAGAGACCTTAACGATAGGTTGTTTAAGTTAATAGGTGCGTTTTGCATGTTGTTGTTATTGGCGGCCATCTACAAAATTTAACAAAGTTCATTTAAGTATCGATTTTAAATTTAACAATCAATACCCTTTAAATCCAATTGATATATATTAAATTTTAGAATCCAACGGTAAACCAAATTTCGGTTAGGTGACCTTTATCCCGTCATTTGATTTAGCTAGGTAGTCATTATATGACAATTGCAATCCTTTTGCATGACATATTATCCCATCAACGCCTATTTGTTCATCATGCTTCGGTGACCCTAAGTTCATGATTTCCAAATCAAGTCGTCCTACTTGTTTTGACATGTAAACTTAACATACAAGTGGTTAGGTGACCTTTATCCCACAAGTGTACGAAATTTACCTTAATCATATTAGTTTGCTCATAACGGTTTGGTGACCTTTATCCCATTATAAGTTCCTTAATACGTCTAAGTGTCATACAATAGGATGGCGTTTAAACTTGCTAACCTAATGTGTTAAAGGGATTTTAAGTTTTCGTTTATTCTAGTTTGAGAAAACTTTTATGCCATACACCAACATGCATTTAGTGTGTGGTACTTACGAAAAACCATTTTCATGTCTTGTAATTAGTCAATTACTTGATATAAACCATTTTATATATATGTGATCCTTTTTTTGTTCTTAATAACCATTTATTAAGGTCTTTAGTTGCTTTTAATTCAACCAATTAAATTGTCGTTTTGCATGTAATTAATATGTCTAATTTAACCAATTAAATTGTCGTTATGCTTGTTGTTATCTTGTAAATAATTGTATCAACCAAACATACAAACACAATAAACATACAAACAACCACACATGCAAAACAAGTTTGTTCACAATCTAGCCATTTTGGTGGACATTTGTTTAGCCGAAAACAAATGTCACCGGGTAAGGGGTAATAATACAAAGTAGGAGATTTCAAATCTCCCACTTAACCTTGCATCTATATGCTCCTTGTGTTCTTCAAGTCTTCATCATCTTGTATCTTCATTTTTACAAAATATGTATCCTAATACATTTTTATCTAGAAAATGAAAATACAACCTATTCTATTTTACATACCAAATGTAAAACAAATTACATAGCCAAAATAAATATTACATGCCATATGAATGAATAATATTACAAGCCATATGAATCATACAATTCATTCAAACATTCAACCAAACACAAGGTCAAGGCATAGATTGTGAACATCAACATGCAACCAAATATGACCAAATGGAAGCAACCCAAAACCCACTTTTGGGTCTATACCATTCGGCACTATGAATACACCCACCCAAACCCTTTTATTTTTGCATTCTACATTCATGCATGTTTATAGATTGCAAATATAGTGGGTTTAAAACAATAATTCGAAGCATATTTCAACAACTTCGGCTCTAGATACCAATGTTGGCATTTAACAAGTTTGAAACTCTTAAAACCATTAAGAATTATTATAAAACGGAAGCGCGAAATTACCAATTTAACTTGTTATCATTAAACCAAATAAAGCTAAATCCCATCTTGGATCAAGTTGTGAAATGATGCTTACTAATTAACAAGAAATGAAGAGTGTTTATACCTCTTCAATGGTGGATATTGTGCTGAATTTGGACAGCAGCAAGCTTGGAATATGATGATGAAAGCAAGCTCCAAAGTGATGAAACCTCAAGGAGAAATACCCCAAACTATACACCAACACCCTAGCCTTTAGTTAGGATTTTATTTGACACTAGCTTTGAGCTTTAAAGAAAAATTAGAACACCCTTTGAGTGTAAAAGGGGTCACGGCCAGCAGCCTGTCCAGAATGGGTGCTGTGCAGTTTTTTTCTCACTTCAAATATCTAGTTGCACTTGAGAGACTTGTTCAAACCTTGGTCCTTGAGTTGCACCTGCACAATAGGACTTGTGAAGTCTTAAAAGTAACAAAATGAGGCAAGCATGGGAGTCTTGGAGTTCCAAAATCTGCACTCCCTCTTATTTTATAACAATGTATTTACATATATATAAATATGTTATATATATATATATATATATATATATATATATATATATATATATATATATATATATATATATATATAAACATGTATTTGTTATGTTACTTTCACATTTTATAAACTTTTTATAAAATATAACACAATATAATCATTTAAAACTTATAAACAATTATATATAAATTATTCAAATAATTTATCTCAAGTGATATTATTTTAGAAAACCGATTTTCTAAAATCCAAGTGTCGCGTATTTATTTAACGACCCAATCGTTAAGATTAAATACATATAAAGTTTCGGTAAGCTTGTTATTGGGTATGACCCAACTTGGATCATAACACGTTAGCCAGATTAATTTAATATGTCTCTCGGGCATACGAAATACCTTCAATTATTATTTTCAATATTAATATAAATACTAGTGTTATTAATGTTATTTTAAATATATAATCTATAGATACGAATTTGATATACGTAAATTGTTATAATATTATTACTACTATTATTATTATCATTAATAATATTAGTAGTATTATAATTATAATTAGTAATATTATAATTAGTATTATTATTATTTTTATGGTTAATATTACTATTATAAATTTTATAGTTATTATTATCATTAATAATAATATTATTATATATTATTATAAATTTTATTATTATTATTATTATTTATAATATTGAGAGTATTACTAATATAATTATATTTATAAGATTTATATATTAATATAGTTATAATTAATAAAATTAATTATAATATATAAATAATAATATATGAATACAGATATATATAATCAATAAATATATATATATACAGTTATACATAAGTACATATACATATAAAAAATACAGAGATACATATATATCATTACAGATACAATTAATTATATAAAATACTGTATATACATAAATAAATACATATATGTACGTAAACTGTTTTCAGTCCTTGTTAACTGTGTTGTAAATCGATTTCTAGCTATGAACTAGTTCAACAAATGTCAAGTAAGTCATATTAGCAAACAAAGTCGTACAAAGCAGATTCCAAACATTAGGATAAATACAAATTCAATTATCAATCTTTCTCTCCCTTTATTTATTTAATCATATTTTATACCTGCTTTTGAAACTGTCGACTAATTTAAGCTAATAAACAAATGCCAATTGATTCATTGGAGCTATAACTTTATCGTCTATCTTCCATATAATTACCTGCTAATTTAGTTAGAGGAAAAAAAAAACATAAAGATTTTCATTAAAATTTTCTGAAAACTATCGACTGCCCTGTTTCATAACTTTTTGCTCATAATTCGATTTCTAATAAATTGTCGAAAAGTATAAACGCAGTTAGGTTAGGAAATAGATGGTAAATCTTTCTTCAAAACCTCATCTTTCAATTTGTAGAAACGAAGATGAATTGTTGGAGTCAAACTTTTATTTGAAAAGTCAAACAATCGAGTTCTTGGCAAAATTCGATTTCAATTGGATGTTATGGGTTCAATTGAATTTACAAAAGGTTTCCAGGAAGGTTTTAAAATCTAATTCATGTTACAATATTTATCTGAAACGAACTAGAAATGGAAAATGAATTTGGTGTTCATCGAGATGTAACAGCAGGTTTTTATTTTTATTTTTTTTCTTTCTTTCGTTTTTCAATTAATCCAAACAATGACTATGAATTTTGTCACACCCCCAAATAGGACCTGGGATATTTGTGACTAATTATATCAAATTATAGTTGTATAAACGAGAACGACTCTATATGAGACGTTTTATTGGGTTTTTGCAGCGGAAGATAAATAGATTACATTAAATGTTTTTAAATGAATTGGTAAGTAATGCATGAAGACTCCAAGCATGGCAAGCAATCATCATCAAAGCAGCAGATATACAGCGGAAGCAATATTTAAGTACCTGAGAATAAACTTGCTTAAAAAGTCAACACGAGGTTGAGTGAGTTCATAGGTTTGTCATAAATAATGATTTCAGTAATAGTGTTAGAGCACAAGATTTATTTTCATAAGTAGATCACTCAGATCCAGTCAAGTTGATCTCCTGCAGGATCAAAAAGTTATGCCAGTGCGTGATATTTAGACTAAACGTTGTTTGCCCCGTGACAAGTTGTTCTGTCCTTGTCGTTTAATTTCATTATCAAGTAATACAAAGACTTAGTCAAATGTATCGGGGACGTTACTCTCGATAGGCCTATCTTCAATAATTAAGAATGCCGCAGCAATTAAAAATATCACTGTAGGGACTTAGTCGGACATAGCCGGGTATAGTATAGTTTTAACAGTTGGTACTGATATTTAGACTAGACTTTCAAGTTTGCCCCGTAACAAGTTATCGTTTATACTTGTCGGTTGGGGACTTGCTGGTCATAGCCCAACATATCACAGTTTAATAGTTGGTACTTGTATTTAGACTAGACTTTCAAGTTTGCCCCGTAACAAGTTATCGTTTATACTTATCGGTTGGGGACTTGCTGGTCATAGCCCAACATATCACAGTTTAATAGTTGAAACGTGCAAAACAGTTATAAAAGTTGCGCATGTATTCTCAGCCCAAAAATATAGATAAAAAGGGAGCTATGAAAACTCACATTAAATAGCAGTTGAAGTATTCCACGCAAGAAGGAAAGTAAAGCAAGTAAGTGATCTGAATATCAACCTTGACGTATAACGTTTGATTAGTTAATGTCTAACTTGACATAAAGTATGTTTATTAATATAGCAACTATATTGACAGTGACGGTTTTCGAGAAAAGTTCCTATTTCTCAAAAGTTTCTATTTTTGGAAACCTACTATTTATGAAAAACTTTCACTTATAGTAAGCTTCTAGTTTAAGAATGTTCGGGTTATAATTCTTAACAAAGATGTTGTACAATCTCGCCCAAACTTCGTCGCCAACATGCAAGTCACTCGAATGATCTATTGTTACCGAGCGGCCCAGGATCTCTTGACCAGAATCTAAGTCTTGGCATTCGAGATCCACAAGCGTCCCATAATAGTAACAAGGATCACCCTAGGCCACAAGTAGCGGTGATGTTTGTAGTCTTTGTATGCTATCTTTAATTATAACCTTCACGTTAGGTGCGTATATACATATATATTCATTAATTCGATTTTAATTATAACTCCTGTATATTAATTCATAAAAATACTTTTATAATTTTTAGTAACATATATTACTAATTATAACATGTTATTTATTTTTATTTTAATTGCATATAATTTATAACATTATTTACATATTTCGGTAAAAAAATAATAAACCGAAGTAAATAGTAAAAAGTAAAAAGTAAAAAGTAAAAAGTAAGAAAAGAATACTTACTAGTAGTAATTCTTCAAAGAGAGAATGAGAGAAATTTTGGTGTGAGTTTGAATGAGAAATGAGGGGTATTTATACTTGAAAAATTAGGTAAAAAGAATAAAATAATTAAAAGAAAAAGAAATATTTTAATTTTTAATTGGATTTTAAAATTCAAAAGTATTAAATGTTAGGTCATGGGATAATGCACAAAATAAAATAATAAAAGTAGTTTTCCATTATAATTTTTAATTAAAAAGTAATTTATTTATTTATTTATTTATTTTATTAAAAAAATCATTTATTTTAAGGATTTTTTTATATATATTTTTTTAAAATAAACAAATTGATTTACTACTTTTCCAAGAATATTTGTCAATATTTTTTTTATTCATAATAACAATACTGATAATAAAGATATTAATTATTGATATCTTATTTAAAAAGGATATTAATAATAATAATATTAATATATCAAATTAATGCGTAATTATTTACAAATAATTGTTCGTGAATCATCAGAATTAGTCGAGGTTAAATGAAATCATATAAAGATTTTTGTTTAAATTTTGTCGAAAATTTACGGGTTGTCACAGTATCCCCCTGTTAATAGAAATTTCGTCCCGAAATTTAGTTGTTGCCATCAGTCGGCGTTGTTTGTAAACAGGTGAGGATATTTTCGTTTTATTTGGTCTTCACGTTCCCAGGTATGCTAGGGGCCTTTCGTGAATTCCAACTAATATGATATTGTTTTGTTTCTAGCGTTTAAATCTTACGATCCATAAATTCTACGAAGTGCATTTTATTATTAATGCGGAGGTTATCTAAAGGATTTAACAAGAGTGTCATTGATTAGGTTTTCTTCAGAAAGAGATGATGACGTTATAAAAGCATTTCAATATACATGAAATGTGTGATGAATAATAGTGAGCTTATTTAAACCTTGAGCGTTTATGCCACAATATTAGGGTAGACAAAATAGAGAGGAGTTCATGAAAATCATAATCATGAAATTTGATAGAGATCATCATTCTTTACAACAAGAATGATGAATATGAGTTGAAAAATAGAGTTTTATCGACATTAAATAATATGAATAAAACGATTCGATTATAGAAAGAGTATAAATGAAACTATCACAAAAGAGTGAAATGAGGAAATTAAATGTTCACCTTAACTTTTGATATGGTTAAAGTTGATTTCCGGAATTCAAGGGATTTAAAGAAGTCTTCATAATCTTTATAAGATTTGATTCTCCGGTAATTAAGAAAAATAGGATTTTCTTTAATTAAATGCGGTAAATTGTCTCGATTGTTGTGTCTAGAATTTCGCTATAAATTAGCTTCTTCCGTTTCATTATCTTCACCACTTATATACTTTCTTCCTCAATTCATACTTCCAAAAGATTTCTTAATATGCTCAATCAAGTTCTTGTTCTTGACCTTATATTGGTTATCGCCACAATCTTCCTTCTTTTTCAACTCCCACCAGAGGAGTGTGTTTACTTCTATTATGCTCTAGGATTTATCGTGTTTTTAGTTCTCCCATGTCTTTATATTACTATACGCATTGATATAAACAGTTTGTAATTTCGGTATTGTTATCGGGCTTTATATTTTCCCTTATTTGTCGAAGCTCTTTGCCTTTTTATTCTCCTCTCGACTCTAAGTAAAGCGAGTAATGGTCCAGAATTTGTAGGTATGAAGTTTCGAATGAACATAATGTTCTAAGCAGGAAGGAACGTAATATCATGATTTGATTTGTTATATTACAAGAATTACTGAGGATAGAACTATCAAGAATATATGTTCTTGATATGTTCAGAGATTAAGTAGAATGTAAGAGTCGTGTAACATGGCAAATGATGATTAATAAGTTTATGAATCATCATCTTCCATTAAAAATTTAGTATGACTTACTGTAATATAATCACGTTGGCCTGACGTCGTTATATTATACTAACTCATGCTTCAATTCCCAACACTTCTTTAAAACATTTATAATTTAAACTTGAATTTTACATAATATAGAAACTAAAACAGTTTCCTTTATTATGTAACAAAGATATCGCAAAGAGATAATTTATTGCGGACAAGAATAGTTATGAAGATATCTTCAGAAACATCGAGGATATTTATGATGAAAGATACGATGATATCTTAGAATTTTCTAAGATCAAATGATAATGAGGAAAGTTCTTCTGTAAGGATTTAAGATAAGTAAGGAGCAGGGTAATTGCTAATGATTTCAGCAGATACTGAATCATCTAGATTCTTTGAATACAGGTTTAGTCCTTGATATTTGTCCACAGCTTCCTTCATGTTTTGCTCAATCCGTCTTTCAATACCAGATTTTCTTTTAAGCTTTTCCAACGCACAATTCTTTATTATCAAGCTTCTGGTCATTAAGACCATCTACAGCCTTTGCTGCTTCATCAGCATTATTAGGGTTAACGAATCTGAATCATTGGTTATAGTTCTAAGGTGTTTTCAAGAATTTTGAAGAATGTACAATGTAACATATTAATGTGAGATATAAATATTTCTCGAGGTATTACCTACCCGTTAAAATATTTTCACCATCAAAAGTGTGTACAACAGAATCTTTAATTACAATCTTTATGATAATATACGTACATATATATTTTCCTTCAGATGTAATCATGGATTTAATGAGTTAATATAATATTAAACTCATTTGATTTGAGGTTGGAACAAGAATAAATAATCTTCAAAAACTTTTAGAAACTACATATTCTCTGCGGAGTATTTCTTCAATGTAGTTATGAATCAATACTTCTTCGTTTGTTGTTACATGTATTCCTTGGTATCTATGGTGCGTATGATGTTGATGCTCGTGGCATAGACTGTGATGTTGAGGCTTGTGATGCGGATGTTGTTGTTGATGAAGCAGATGGTGCTGATGCTGTTGCTGATACTGATGCAACTGCTGGTGCTTATAATGCTTGCTGTGTTGATGATGTTGGCGGTACTGTTGAGGCTGTTGCTGATTCTGGTAGTGCCGTCGGTGCTGGTGATGTTGATGATACTACTGGTGGTGTTGCGGTTGCTGTTGGTATTGCTTGTGGTGTTGATGATGTTGGTGATGTTGGTGGTACTAATGGTTCTGGTTATGTTACTGGTGTTGCTTGTGGTATTTGGGTAGTAGGTGTGAGCCTAGCTTCCAAATCGTGCACTGTTTCCTCCAGGGTTTCTACTTTAAGCTCGAGTCTATGGATTTGTTCTACCCATTCCTCCGTAAGGTTTGTCAATTCTTGATATTTAGTTCGAAGTCTTCTAACTTCTTCTAATAACCCTATCTGGTTAGAGTTCGGAAGCAGAGGATGAATACTGTCTTGGGCTACATCGAGTTGACCTTCGAGGCAGAAAATCCTTGCGAAAAGAGTGAAAACGGTATTGCGAACAGGTTCGCCGGTAAGCGGATCGAGTACTCTGACGTTTGGTGGTAATTTTGGCTCGTGATAAGGAGTACCTTCTTCATTTCTCCCTAGGGTGAGTATTTCACGAACCCATCCCCATCTTCAGAAGAAATCATGGTGGTTGATCGGTTGGTGTTTCCCCGTCATGCTGTCTTCGAAGCTAGAGGAATTTGAAGAATCAGGTGAGAAATTCATATTATGTGATTTGGAATAGGGTTTTTGATATGAAATGGGTGTTGAATATTGAATAATATATTCGTCTCCTTGAATACGTATATATAGCAAAAGATTTCAGTAATTTACAGAGGAAATTTAGGAAAAGTGTTAGACAAAGTTTATTGGGATAGATATGATAAGATATGAATTTGTCTGTACATCATCTATGCAATAATCATAGTATGACGTGTCGAGACTTTAATTATTAAGCAAATGATTTGCAACAAGGATTGATAGATATACTTTCGATTAAATTCTTTCAATTTGTAGTGGCCTATTCAGGTCTAGGGGCTTGAACTATAGGATCCTTTAAATCGGTAATCCAAACCCTTCCATTCTAGAGTTTCGTAGACGCCACTCGTCAAGAAAATTTAATGATCAAAAATAACGAGAAAGCAAAGATTTTGAAAGTAATGAATATGAATAGTAGAGATTTCAAGAATCATGGATAACATTTCATGTAATACATATGTAATACACAAAACCATGATAGATGACAAAGGAATGTCGAGAATTTCAGAAATCAAGGTGTCGCATTTAAATATGGTGGCGGAATTGGATAGTACTTAGGAAAGTGAGCAAAGTTCTTAGATTGGCTTGGCATTCTAAGGAAGATTAAAGAATTTAATAAGCATAGTTTCTAAGATATAGTGTAGCATTTAACAATTAAAGGCAACAATTAAAGGCACTATGGTCGAGGAAAGTTGTAGTCCTACATTGCTAAGGTACCTAATTGTATAAGGCACACATAAAATGCAATCCTAGTTCTCTACAACAATACTGCTCTGATACCAATCTGTCACACCCCCAAATAGGACCTGGGGTATTTGTGACTAATTATATCAAATTATAGTTTTATAAACGAGAACGACTCTATATGAAACGTTTTATTGGGTTTTTGCAGCGGAAGATAAATAGATTACATTAAATGTTTTTAAATGAATTGGTAAGTAATGCATGAAGACTCCAAGCATGGCAAGCAATCATCATCAAAACAACAGATATACAGCGGAAGCAATATTTAAGTACCTGAGAATAAACGTGCTTAAAAAGTCAACACGAGGTTGAGTGAGTTCATAGGTTTGTCATAAATAATGATTTCAGTAATAGTGTTAGACCACAAGATTTGTTTTCATAAGTAGATCTGTGACGATCGCTCCAAATCCATATGGACGAACACGTCATTCATTGATTTCATTGCGAGGTATTTGACCTCTATGTGATACGTTTTGTAACATTGCATTCGTTTGAAAAGGTATTTCATAAATGAATATATAAATTCCAGGTTTTTAACATCTGATGATTCCTAGGTATAGACAATCACCATTTAAATGGTTTACAATAATACATCTGTTGACAATACAGTCAAAATAAGATACATGGTAATGGTTTGGTGAATGCAAGTTTCTTGTATATAGCATGTATGACTCCAAGCACATAACTTGTATCACGTATGAGCAAACAGCGGAAGACTTCTAGAAACCTGAGAATAAACATGCTTCAAGTGTCAACACAAAGGTTGGTGAGTTCATAGTTTTAATATTACACATAATCCGTATATCAATGTGGATTACAAAAGTTCAGTTGTTTCATTCAAAATGTTTATCATTATGTTTTAAATAAAAGGTGGACCACAAGATTTCAGTTGTTTCATCCGAAACGTTTATCAATCGGTTCTACAAAATTGAGCACCCTGGTAACTAAACTTTAACGTTTATATAATTTGTACCCTCTGTATAATCATCTTAATAATACACGCAAACCAACGTGTACGCTTCTCAAATAGCATACGTCCGTTAAAAGGCTAGCGCTCTAGCTCGGACGGGGATATCAAGCCCTATGGATCCATATACTACTACTCGCGCCCACCAGTTCTTATAACCGGCAGTTACTAGTTACCAAAGCTAAGGGATTTTCGGTTCAAACTCGGTGTAGAATTTAGTATGTACTTGTATCCATTGCGTTTAAAATAAAGTGCATGTATTCTCAGCCCAAAAATATAGATTGCAAAAGCAATTAAAAAGGGAGCAAATGAAACTCACTCAAATCAGTTTTAGTTTTTGTATTCATTTTATAAAACAGCGCATGTATTCTCAGCCCAAAAATATGTATAAAAAGGGATCAAAGAACTCACGCATATAAATATTGTATATCGGTTAATAAAGCATTTGCATGTATTCTCAGCCCAAAAATGTAGAGAGTAAAAGGGATCTTATGAAACTCACGCATATAAATATTGTATATCGGTTAATAAAGCATTTGCATGTATTCTCAGCCCAAAAATGTAGAGAGTAAAAGGGATCTTATGAAACTCACGCATATAAATATTGTATATCGGTTAATAAAGCATTTGCATGTATTCTCAGCCCAAAAATGTAGAGAGTAAAAGGGATCTTATGAAACTCACAGTTTAATATTGATATACAATATTGCAGGAAAGCACGTAGACGCATCGGAGATGATAAACACGAGGTTTGATTCACAAAAATACCCCCGAACATTACCCATAATTTCCTTGGCAATAACCCATATTTTCCTTAGCTCTAGCTCGCTCGGAAACTCGTTTTGAAAATTACTTGGACAGCACTCCGCCGTAATATTTTTTGTACATTATTATTTTTGTATCGCAAAAATAATAACACTAATAATAATAAAAAAATAATAAGATTAATAATAATCTTATTAATAATAATAATAATAATAATAATAATAATAATAATAATAATAATAATAATAATAATAATAATAATAAATATTATACGGAGTAATATATATTTGATTTTTCATTCGAGCAAAACACCTGAATTTATAGTACCTGGCCTGGAATCTGGAGTCATGCGACTCGCATGGAAATGGCCTTCTGGCCATGCGACTCGCATGAGGACCAGGGACAGCTCACATTGTTTTGGCTCCTAGCTTGTCGACATAATATAAAATAAATATAAATATATAAATAATTAATATAATTATTTATATATTATATTTTATTCTTGTGCATAGTAGACTAGATATTTTTGGTCCGATAAGTCGTACGTCATCACTCGACTTATGTCCCGGTTCCGGTTTCTCGAACGCATTTTTGTACGCTTAGAAAACTTGCATTTTACATTTCGTGACACGTACCTTTGTCAAAATATAGCCTTAAATTATCCCTTAATTATATCACTCAAAGTGTATCTTAAACTTTCGAGTGTTTTGGTCATTTACTTCTATAAATCATTGTCTCGCTATTTGTTAAAACACATTTTTATAATAGTGTTTTACTGTAGCAAAGTTACTGTAGCAAAGTCAAATTTTACTGTAGCAATTCACTGTAGCAAAGTCAATTTCACTGTAGCAAATAGTGATTTTTGAAAACACTGTAGCATTTTGAGTAATGTGGCAATTTGAAAACACTGTAACAAATTAGTGTTTAACTGGTTCATCTTAAACGCCTTAGTTAACTTAACTAAATATCAATTGAATCAATAAACGAATGTTACTATCGTTTATTATATATATGTATATATCTTTTTAATATACATAAATCAGTTTTTAAATACACATTGGAAGTTATTTATAAATAAATTTTAATAATAAATATTTCAACTTATCATATACATTCGAATAGATATTTAAACCAATAAGTTTAATGTACGGTATCAAACAATTAATACATTGTTACCTTTTCATGTTATAGTATTTATGTATCTATTTACATATAATTGTTCGCGAATCGTCGAAAACAACCGAAGGGTATTTAAATATATAAAAGTAATTCAAAAATTTTGAGATTCAGTTTTACAGACTTTGCTTATCGTGTCAGAAATGTTAATCATACAAAGATTAAGTTTAAATTTAGTCGAAATTTCTGGGTCATCACAAGATCACTCAGATCCAGTCAAATTGATCTCCTGGAGGATCAAAAAGTTATGCCAGTGCGTGATATTTAGACTAAACGTTGTTTGCCCCGTGACAAGTTGTTCTGTCCTTGTCGTTTAATTTCATTATCAAGTAATACAAAGACTTAGTCAAATGTATCGGGGACGTTACTCCCGATAGGCCTATCCCCAATAATTAAGAATGCCGCAGCAATTAAAAATATCACTGTAGGGACTTAGTCGGACATAGCCGGGTATAGCATAGTTTTAACAGTTGGTACTGATATTTAGACTAGACTTTCAAGTTTGCCCCGTAACAAGTTATCGTTTATACTTGTCGGTTGGGGACTTGCTGGTCATAGCCCAACATATCACATTTTAATAGTTGGTACTTGTATTTAGACTAGACTTTCAAGTTTGCCCCGTAACAAGTTATCATTTATACTTGTCGGTTGGGGACTTGCTGGTCATAGCCCAACATATCACAGTTTAATAGTTGATACGTGTAAAACAGTTATAAAAGTTGCGCATGTATTCTCAGCCCAAAAATATTGATAAAAAGGGAGCTATGAAAACTCACATTAAATAGCAGTTGAAGTATTCCACGCAAGAAGGAAAGTAAAGCAAGTAAGTGATCTGAATATCAACCTTGAGGTATAACGTTTGATTAGTTAATGTCTAACTTGACATAAAGTGTGTTTATTAATATAGCAACTATATTGACAGTGACGGTTTTCGAGAAAAGTTCCTATTTCTCAAAAGTTTCTATTTTTGGAAACCTACTATTTATGAAAAAATTCCACTTATAGTAAGCTTCTAGTTTAAGAATGTTCGGGTTATAATTCTTAACAAAGATATTGTACAATCTCGCCCAAACTTCGTCGCTAACATGTAAGTCACTCGAATGATCTATTGTTACCTAGCGGCCCAGGATCTCTTGAGCAGAATCTAAGTCTTGGCATTCGAGATCCACAAGCGTCCCATAATGGTAACAAGGATCACCCTAGGCCACAAGTAGCGGTGATATTTGTAGTCTTTGTATGCTATCTTTAATTATAACCTTCACGTTAGGTGCGTATATACATATATATTCATTAATTCAATTTTAATTATAACTCCTGTATATTAATTCATAAAAATACTTTTATAATTTTTAGTAACATATATTACTAATTATAACATGTTATTTATTTTTATTTTAATTGCATATAATTTATAACATTATTTACATGTTTCGGTAAAAAAAATAATAAACCGAAGTAAATAGTAAAAAGTAAAAAGTAAAAAGTAAAAGGTAAAAAGTAAAAAGTAAAAAGTAAAAAGTAAAAAGTAAGAAAAGTATACTTACTAGTAGTAATTCTTCAAAGAGAGAATGAGAAAAATTTTGGTGTGAGTTTGAATGAGAAATAAGGGGTATTTATACTTGAAAAATTAGGTAAAAAGAATAAAATAATTAAAAGAAAAAGAAATATTTTAATTTTTAATGGGATTTTAAAATTTAAAAGTATTAAATGTTAGGTCATGGGATAATGCACAAAATAAAATAATAAAAGTAGTTTTCCATTATAATTTTTAATTAAAAGTAATTTATTTATTTATTTATTTATTTTATTAAAAAAATCATTTATTTTAAGGATTTTTTTATATATATTTTTTAAAATAAACAAATTGATTTACTACTTTTCCAAGAATATTTGTCAATATTTTTTTTATTCATAATAACAATACTGATAATAAAGATATTAATTATTGATATCTTATTTAAAAAGGATATTAATAATAATAATATTAATATATAAAATTAATGCATAATTATTTACAAATAATTGTTCGTGAATCATCGAAATTAGTCGAGGTTAAATGAAATCATATAAAGATTTTTGTTTAAATTTTGCCGAAAATTTACGGGTTGTCACTGTAGTGACCCGAACTTTTCCATGTTTATATATATTAATTGAGATTGATATTTACATGATTAAATGCTTCCAATATGTTAAGCAATTAAACTTGTTAAGACTTTATTAATTGAAATATGTTTCATATAGACAATTGACCACCCAAGTTGACCGGTGATTCACGAACGTTGAAACTTGTAAAAACTATATGATGACATATATATGGATATATATATAGTTAACATGATACTATGATAAGTAAACACATCATTAAGTATATTAACAATAAACTACATATGTAAAAACAAGACTACTAACTTAATGATTTTTAAACGAGACATATATGTAACGATTATCGTTGTAAAGACATTTAATGTATATATATCATATTAAGAGATATTCATACATGATAATATCATGATAATATAATAATTTAAAATCTCATTTTATATTATAAACATTGGGTTAACAACATTTAACAAGATCGTTAACCTAAAGGTTTCAAAACAACACTTACATGTAACGACTAACGATGACTTAACGACTCAGTTAAAATGTATATACATGTAGTGTTTTAATATGTATTTATACACTTTTGAAAGACTTTAATACACTTATCAAAATACTTCTACTTAACAAAAATGCTTACAATTACATCCTCGTTCAGTTTCATCAACAATTCTACTCGTATGCACCCGTATTCGTACTCGTACAATACACAGCTTTTAGATGTATGTACTATTGGTATATACACTCCAATGATCAGCTCTTAGCAGACCATGTGAGTCACCTAACACATGTGGGAACCATCATTTGGCAACTAGCATGAAATATCTCATAAAATTACAAAAATATGAGTAATCATTCATGACTTATTTACATGAAAACAAAATTACATATCCTTTATATCTAATCCATACACCAACGACCAAAAACACCTAAAAACACTTTCATTCTTCAATTTTCTTCATCTAATTGATCTCTCTCAAGTTCTATCTTCAAGTTCTAAGTGTTCTTCATAAATTCTACAAGTTCTAGTTACATAAAATCAAGAATACTTTCAAGTTTGCTAGCTCACTTCCAATCTTGTAAGGTGATCATCCAACCTCAAGAAATCTTTGTTTCTTATAGTAGGTTATCATTCTAATACAAGGTAATAATCATATTCAAACTTTGGTTCAATTTCTATAACTATAACAATCTTATTTCAAGTGATGATCTTACTTGAACTTGTTTTCGTGTCATGATTCTGCTTCAAGAACTTCGAGCCATCCAAGGATCCGTTGAAGCTAGATCCATTTTTATCTTTTCAGTAAGTTTATCCAAGGAACTTAAGGTAGTAATGATTTTCATAACATCATTCGATTCATACATATAAAGCTATCTTATTCGAAGGTTTAAACTTGTAATCACTAGAACATAGTTTAGTTAATTCTAAACTTGTTCGCAAAAAAAGTTAATCCTTCTAACTTGACTTTTAAAATCAACTAAACACATGTTCTATATCTATATGATATGCTAACTTAATGATTTAAAACCTGGAAACACGAAAAACACCGTAAAACCGGATTTACGCTGTCGTAGTAACACCGCGGACTGTTTTGGGTTAGTTAATTAAAAACTATGATAAGCTTTGATTTAAAAGTTGTTATTCTGAGAAAATGATTTTTATTATGAACATGAAATTATATCCAAAAATTATGGTTAAACTCAAAGTGGAAGTATGTTTTCTAAAATGGTCATCTAGACGTCGTTCTTTCGACTGAAATGACTACCTTTACAAAAACGACTTGTAACTTATTTTTCCGACTATAAACCTATACTTTTTCTGTTTAGATTCATAAAATAGAGTTCAATATGAAACCATAGCAATTTGATTCACTCAAAACGGATTTAAAATGAAGAAGTTATGGGTAAAACAAGATTGGATAATTTTTTCTCATTTTAGCTACGTGAAAATTGGTAACAAATCTATTCCAACCATAACTTAATCAACTTGTATTGTATATTATGTAATCTTGAGATACCATAGACACGTATACAATGTTTCGACCTATCATGTCGACACATCTATATATATTTCGAAACAACCATAGACACTCTATATGTGAATGTTGGAGTTAGCTATACAGGGTTGAGGTTGATTCCAAAATATATATAGTTTGAGTTGTGATCAATACTGAGATACGTATACACTGGGTCGTGGATTGATTCAAGATAATATTTATTGATTTATTTCTGTACATCTAACTGTGGACAACTAGTTGTAGGTTACTAACGAGGACAGCTGACTTAATAAACGTAAAACATCAAAATATATTAAAAGTGTTGTAAATATATTTTGAACATACTTTGATATATATGTATATATTGTTATAGGTTCGTGAATCAACCAGTGGCAAGTCTTACTTCCCGACGAAGTAAAAATCTGTGAAAGTGAGTTATAGTCCCACTTTTAAAATCTAATATTTTTGGGATGAGAATACATGGAGGTTTTATAAATGATTTACAAAATAGACACAAGTACGTGAAACTACATTCTATGGTTGAATTATCGAAATCGAATATGCCCCTTTTATTAAGTCTGGTAATCTAAGAATTAGGGAACAGACACCCTAATTGACGCGAATCCTAAAGATAGATCTATTGGGCCTAACAAACCCCATCCAAAGTACCGGATGCTTTAGTACTTTAAAATTTATATCATATCCGAAGGGTGTCCCGGAATGATGGGGATACTCTTATATATGCATCTTGTTAATGTCGGTTACCAGGTGTTCACCATATGAATGATTTTTATCTCTATGTATGGGATGTGTATTGAAATATGAAATATTGTGGTCTATTATTATGATTTGATATATATAGGTTAAACCTATAACTCACCAACATTTTTGTTGACGTTTTAAGCATGTTGATTCTCAGGTGATTATTAAGAGCTTCTGCTATCGCATACTTAAATAAAGACGAGATTTGGAGTCCATGCTTGTATGATATTGTGTAAAAACTGCATTCAAGAAACTTATTTTGTTGTAACATATTTGCATTGTAAACCATTATGTAATGGTCGTGTGTAAAAAGGATATTTTAGATTATCATTATTTGATAATCTACGTAAAGCTTTTTAAACCTTTATTGATGAAATAAAGGTTATGGTTTGTTTTAAAATGAATGCAGTCTTTGAAAAACGTCTCATATAGAGGTCAAAACCTCGCAAAGAAATCAATTAATATGGAACGTTTTTAATCAATAAGAACGGGACATTTCAGTTGGTATCCGAGCGTTGGTCTTAGAGAACCAGAATTTTGCATTAGTGTGTCTTATCGAGTTTGTTAGGATGCATTAGTGAGTCTGGACTTCGACCGTGTTTACTTGAAAAATGATTACTTAACAAATTTTGTTGGAAACTATATATTTTTAACATGTGAATATTATGTGATATATTAATCTCTTAACGCGTTTGATATTATGTGATAGATGTCTACCTCTAGAACAAGTCCCATTGACTCACCTAATAATAATGAAGAGTCAAATGTAAATTGGAATGATCCGTGGACTGATTCACAAGTTCCCGAAGAGGAACCGGAAGAAGAGTCGGAACAGGAAGAAGAATCGGAACCGGAAGAAGAATCGAAACCGGATGAAGAAATAGAACCGGTGGGGGAAATAATAAAACGGTTAAGTAAAAGAAAATCCTAAACCAACCGACCAAGGTTAATTATGGTCAATGGTGTTTCCGCCAAGGAAGCAAAATATTGGGAGGATTACCAATTCTCCGATGAATCGGATTCCGACGAGAATTCCGATGATGTTATAGAAATTACCCCAACTGAATTTAAAAAGGGAAAAGAAAAGAATAAGGGAAAGGGCATAAAAATAGAGAAATCTAATTCCAACCCCGATGAACTTTATATGTATCGTCAACCCCCGAAGTCCTTAAGTTGTAACAATGACCCGGGAACCTCTAAACCACCAGGTTTTTCTAAACCAATGTGGAAAACGATGGCTCGTATTAGGGGAACATCATATATCCCTAGAAACTTGGAAAAACGAACCAAAACCGAAGAAGAAGAAACAAGCGAGTCGGAATAAGATAGTTGTATTCGTGTGGTGTAATATATGTAATATAGTGTGCTTATGCTTTATGATATTTGTAAAAATTGCTTGTATTAATAAGTATTTTTTTTTATGAATCTAACTCTTGTCTATTTTACAGTATAAAAACACAAAATGGATAGACAACCCAATATTTTAAGAGACCTACCCGGAGACATGATTGATGAAATCTTGTCTAGAGTCGGTTAGAATTCTTCGGCACAACTATTTAAGAAGAGATCAGTTTGTAAGACATTCGAAGAACGTTCCAAGAATGCCTTGGTTTATAAAAGGCTTTCGTTTGAAAGATGGGGGATATCACATTGGGAAATCCATAAGTTACGATGTGTTTACTTTGACGCATATATTGCGGGGAACCCAAATGCTATTTTACGCAATGGGTTAAGAAATTATTTTGACTCAATATATCCTAATATTGGACTTCGTGATTTAGAAAAAGCGGCTAACATGCAACATAAAGAAGCATGTTATGCTTATAGATTAGTAATGTTCGCTTCTCACCAAAGTGAGAACAAGAACATCGGGCTACAACTATTAAACAAAACGTTCCCACAAGTGACGGAGTCGGTAATTGGGGTAAGAAATGAGGTTTTTAGATTGTTACGGGACTGTTGGACATTACGTATCCCTCGTCCCTTTGACGACGTTACAACACGCTGTCTTATCAACGGCCATAACGGTTATGTTCCACAAGACCAAGGATGGGAAGTAATCCTAGTAAAACCAGAATGCATGACTTGTTTCTGGACGTATGAATTACGTGTCTTTATTGCCTTTGCTGAACGACTTGTGTACTAGCTAGAATTATCTTCACAACCATCTTGTATCAAATTTATTGTGTGCTATATTTCATGCTATATGTAAAATAAGCGGTATTGTAAGTTTGTAAAATATTGTGTAAAAGTTTGAACGCGAAATATTATTATAATCAGTTTTTCATATAGAATTGTAGTAGTTGAATTGTATATTAGCTACTAAGTATGAACTTAACGGGTAGGTACTACCCGAATTTAAACTTATAAAACGCCAATATGAAGAAAAAGCTTTTATAAATGAGTTCATACTATGCTACGAAATACTATTAACTACTCTTAATATTCTGTATGATTAACTTGTTCCATTTGACTATTTTGAAGGAAATAGCACCGACTACTCGACACACCGTGAATATGAATGAAGAGGAATTCCGTACTTTTCTAGCTTCAAACATAGCCGCAGTACAGGCTGCGCTACATACCAACAATAACCTTGGATCTAGCAGTACAGGAAATCGTGTAGGATGCACCTACAAAGAATTCGCTGCCTGCAAACCTTTGGAGTTTGATGGAACCGAAGGACCGATCGGATTGAAACGGTGGACCGAAAAGGTCGAATCGGTGTTTGCCATAAGTAAGTGTACTGAAGAGGACAAAGTGAAGTACGCTACGCATACCTTCACAGGTTCTGCGTTAACATGGTGGAATACCTATCTAGAGCAAGTGGGACAAGACGATGCGTACGCACTACCGTGGTCAGCATTCAAGCACTTGATGAACGAGAAGTACCGTCCCAGAACCGAGGTTAATAAGCTCAAGACAGAACTTATAGGGTTACGAACCCAAGGATTTGATATTACCACGTACGAAAGACGATTCACAGAATTGTGCCTATTGTGTCCGGGAGCATTCGAAGATGAGGAAGAGAAGATCGACGCGTTTGTGAAAGGATTACCGGAAAGAATCCAAGAAGATATAAGTTCACACGAGCCCGCCTCCATACAACAGGCATGTAGAATGGCTCACAAACTAGTGAACCAGATTGAAGAAAGAATTAAAGAACAGACTGCTGAAGAGGCCAATGTGAAGCAAGTCAAAAGAAAGTGGGAGGAAAACGGTGATAAGAATCACCAATACAACAACAACAGCAATTACAACAATAATCGCAACAATTATCCCAACAATCGCAACATCAATCGCAACTACAACAAACGACCCAACAACAACAACAACAACAACAACAACAACAACAACAACAACAACAACAACAACAACAACAACAACAACAACAACAACAACTACAACAATCATCCCAACAACAACAATAACCGCAACAACAACAACAACAATCAGAAGCAGCTATGCCAAAGGTGTGAAAAGTATCACTCGGGGTTCTGCACCAAATTTTGCAACAAGTGTAAAAGAAATTGTCATAGCGCGGCGAAGTGTGAGGTCTACGGACCAGGGGTTAATAGAACGAAAGGAACAAATGGTGTCGGAACGAGTAATGGCGGAGCAAGTAGTGTCGGAGCAAGTTATGCAAATGTAGTTTGTTATAAATGTGGAAAACCGAGCCACATTATTAGAAATTGCCCGAACCAGGAGAACACGAATGGACTAGGCCACGGAAGAGTTTTCAATATTAATGCGGCAGAGGCACAGGAAGACCCGGAGCTTGTTACGGGTACGTTTCTTATTGACAATAAATCTGCTTACGTTTTATTTGATTCGGGTGCGGATAGAAGCTATATGAGTAGAGATTTTTGTGCTAAATTAAGTTGTCCATTGACGCCTTTGGATAGTAAATTTTTACTCGAATTAGGAAATGGTAAATTAATTTCAGCAGATAATATATGTCGGAATCGAGAAATTAAACTGGTTAGCGAAACATTTAAGATTGATTTGATACCAGTAGAGTTAGGGAGTTTTGATGTGATAATCGGTATGGACTGGTTGAAAGAAGTGAAAGCAGAGATCGTTTGTTACAAAAATGCAATTCGCATTATACGAGAAAAAGCAAAACCCTTAATGGTGTACGGAAAAAAGGGCAACACGAAGCTACATCTTATTAGTAATTTGAAGGCACAAAAACTAATAAGAAAAGGTTGATATGCTGTTCTAGCACACGTTGAGAAAGTACAAACTGAAGAAAAGAGCATCAATGATGTTCCCATTGCAAAAGAATTTCCCGATGTATTTCTGAAAGAATTACCGGGATTACCCCCACATCGATCCGTTGAATTTCAAATAGATCTTGTACCAGGAGCTGCACCAATAGCTCGTGCTCCTTACAGACTCGCACCCAGCGAGATGAAAGAAATGCAAAGCCAATTACAAGAACTTTTAGAGCGTGGTTTCATTCGACCAAGCACATCACCGTGGGGAGCTCCTATTTTGTTTGTCAAGAAGAAAGATGGTACATTCAGGTTGTGTATCGACTACCGAGAGTTGAACAAACTTACCATCAAGAACCGCTACCCACTACCGAGAATCGACGACTTATTTGATCAACTACAAGGCTCGTCTATTTATTCAAAGATTGACTTAAGTTCCGGGTATCATCAAATGCGGGTGAAAGAAGATGAGATTCCAAATACTGCTTTCAGAACACGTTACGGTCATTACGAGTTTATGGTCATGCCATTTGGTTTAACTAATGCACCAGCTGTGTTCATGGACCTTATGAACCGAGTGTGTGGGCCATACCTTGACAAGTTTGTCATTGTTTTCATTGATGACATACTTATTTACTCAAAGAATGACCAAGAACACGGTGAACATTTGAGAAAGGTGTTAGAAGTATTGAGGAAGGAAGAATTGTACGCTAAGTTTTTAAAGTATGCATTTTGGTTGGAAGAAGTTCAATTCCTCGGTCACATAGTGAACAAAGAAGGTATTAAGGTGGATCCGGCAAAGATAGAAACTGTTGAAAAGTGGGAAACCCCGAAAACTCCGAAACACATACGCCAGTTTTTAGGACTAGCTGGTTACTACAGAAGGTTCATCCATGACTTTTCCAGAATAGCAAAACCTTTGACTGCATTAATGCATAAAGGGAAGAAATTTGAATGGAATGATGAACAAGAGAAAGCGTTTCAGTTGTTGAAGAAAAAGCAAACTACGGCACCTATATTGTCATTGCTTGAAGGGAATGATGATTTTGTGATTTATTGTGACGCATCAAAGCAAGGTCTCGGTTATGTATTAATGCAACGAACGAAGGTGATTGCTTATGCGTCTAGACAATTGAAGATTCACGAACAAAATTATACGACGCATGATTTGGAATTAGGCGCGGTTGTTTTTGCATTAAAGACTTGGAGGCACTACTTATATGGGGTCAAAAGTATTATATATACCGACCACAAAAGTCTTCAACACATATTTAATCAGAAACAACTGAATATGAGGCAGCGTAGGTGGATTGAATTGTTGAATGATTACCACTTTGAGATTCGTTACCACCCGGGGAAGGCAAATGTGGTAGCCGATGCCTTGAGCAGGAAGGACAGAGAACCCATTCGAGTAAAATCTATGAATATAATGATTCATAATAACCTTACTACTCAAATAAAGGAGGCGCAACAAGGAGTTTTAAAAGAGGGAAATTTAAAGGATGAAATACCCAAAGGATCGGAGAAGCATCTTAATATTCGGGAAGACGGAACCCGATATAGGGCTGAAAGGATTTGGGTACCAAAATTTGGAGATATGAGAGAAATGGTACTTAGAGAAGCTCATAAAACCAGATACTCAATACATCCTGGAACGGGGAAGATGTACAAGGATCTCAAGAAACATTTTTGGTGGCCGAGTATGAAAGCCGATGTTGCTAAATATGTAGGAGAATGTTTGACGTGTTCTAAGGTCAAAGCTGAGCATCAGAAACCATCAGGTCTACTTCAACAACCCGGAATCCCAGAATGGAAATGGGAAAACATTACCATGGATTTCATCACTAAATTGCCAAGGACTGCAAGTGGTTTTGATACTATTTGGGTAATAGTTGATCGTCTCACCAAATCAGCACACTTCCTGCCAATAAGAGAAGATGGAGAAGTTAGCACGACTGTATTTGAAGGAAGTCGTCTCCAGACATGGAATACCAATCTCTATTATCTCTGATAGGGATGTCAGATTTATTTCAAGATTCTGGCAGACATTACAGCAAGCATTAGGAACTCGTCTAGACATGAGTACTGCCTATCATCCACAAACTGATGGGCAGAGCAAAAGGATGATACAAACGCTTGAAGACATGCTACGAGCATGTGTAATTGATTTCGGAAACCGTTGGGATCGACATCTACCGTTAGCAGAATTTTCCTACAACAACAGCTACCATTCAAGCATTGAGATGGCGCCGTTTGAAGCACTTTATGGTAGAAAGTGCAGGTCTTCGATTTGTTGGAGTGAAGTGGGGGATAGACAGATTACGGGTCCGGAGATTATACAAGAAACTACCGAGAAGATCATTCAAATTCAACAACGGTTGAAAACCGCCCAAAGTCGACAAAAGAGCTACGCTGACATTAAAAGAAAAGATATAGAATTTGAAATTGGAGAGATGGTCATGCTTAAAGTTGCACCTTGGAAAGGCATTGTTCGATTTGGTAAACGAGGGAAATTAAATCCAAGGTATATTGGACCATTCAAGATTATTGATCGTGTCGGACCAGTAGCTTACCGACTTGAGTTACCTCAACAACTCGCGGCTGTACATAACACTTTCTACATCTCGAATTTGAAGAAATGTTTTGCTAAAGAAGATCTCACTATTCCGTTAGATGAAATCCAAATCAACGAAAAACTTCAATTCATCGAAGAACCCGTCGAAATAATGGATCATGAGGTTAAAAGACTTAAGCAAAACAAGATACCAATTGTTAAGGTTCGATGGAATTCTTGTAGAGGACCTGAGTTCACCTGGGAGAGTGAAGATCAGATGAAGAAGAAATACCCGCATCTATTTCCAGAAGATTCGTCAACACCTTTAATAGCTTAAAATTTCGGGACGAAATTTATTTAACGGGTAGGTACTGTAGTGACCCGAACTTTTCCATGTTTATATATATTAATTGAGATTGATATTTACATGATTAAATATTTCCAACATGTTAAGAAATTAAACTTGTTAGGACTTGATTAATTAAAATAAGTTTCATATAGACAATTGACCACCCAAGTTGACCGGTGATTCACGAACGTTAAAACTTGTAAAAACTATATGATGACATATATATGGATATATATATAGTTAACATGATACTATGATAAGTAAACATATCATTAAGTATATTAACAATGAACTACATATGTAAAAACAAGACTACTAACTTAATGATTTTTAAACGAGACATATATGTAACGATTATCGTTGTAAAGACATTTAATGTATATATATCATATTAAGAGATATTCATACATGATAATATCATGATAATATAATAATTTAAAATCTCATTTGATATTATAAACATTGGGTTAACAACATTTAACAAGATCGTTAACCTAAAGGTTTCAAAACAACACTTACATGTAACGACTAACGATGACTTAACGACTCAGTTAAAATGTATATACATGTAGTGTTTTAATATGTATTTATACACTTTTGAAAGACTTCAATACACTTATCAAAATACTTCTACTTAACAAAAATTCTTACAATTACATCCTCGTTCAGTTTCATCAACAATTCTACTCGTATGCACCCGTATTCGTACTCGTACAATACACAGCTTTTAGATGTATGTACTATTGGTATATACACTCCAATGATCAGCTCTTAGCAGCCCATGTGAGTCACCTAACACATGTAGGAACTATCATTTGGCAACTAGCATAAAATATCTCATAAAATTACAAAAATATGAGTAATCATTCATGACTTATTTACATGAAAACAAAATTACATATCCTTTATATCTAATCCATACACCAACGACCAAAAACACCTACAAACACTTTTATTCTTCAATTTTCTTCATCTAATTGATCTCTCTCAAGTTCTATCTTCAAGTTCTAAGTGTTCTTCATAAATTCTACAAGTTCTAGTTACATAAAATCAAGAATACTTTCAAGTTTGCTAGCTCACTTCCAATCTTGTAAGGTGATCATCCAACCTCAAGAAATCTTTGTTTCTTACAGTAGGTTATCATTCTAATATAAGGTAATAATCATATTCAAACTTTGGTTCAATTTCTATAACTATAACAATCTTATTTCAAGTGATGATCTTACTTGAACTTGTTTTCGTGTCATGATTCTGCTTCAAGAACTTCGAGCCATCCAAGGATCCGTTGAAGTTAGATCTATTTTTCTCTTTTCCAGTAGGTTTATCCAAAGAACTTAAGGTAGTAATGATGTTCATAACATCATTCGATTCATACATATAAAGCTATCTTATTCGAAGGATTAAACTTGTAATCACTAGAACATAGTTTAGTTAATTCTAAACTTGTTCGCAAACAAAAGTTAATCCTTCTAACTTGACTTTTAAAATCAACTAAACACATGTTCTATATCTATATGATATGCTAACTTAATGATTTAAAACCTGAAAACATGAAAAACACCGTAAAACCGAATTTACGCCGTCGTAGTAACACCGCGGGCTGTTTTGGGTTAGTTAATTAAAAACTATGATAAAATTTGATTTAAAAGTTGTTATTCTGAGAAAATGATTTTTATTATGAACATGAAACTATATCCAAAAATTATGGTTAAACTCAAAGTGGAAGTATGTTTTCTAAAATGGTCATCTAGACGTCGTTCTTTCGACTGAAATGACTACCTTTACAAAAACGACTTGTAACTTATTTTTCCGACTATAAACCTATAATTTTTCTGTTTAGATTCATAAAATAGAGTTCAATATGAAACCATAGCAATTTGATTCACTCAAAACGGATTTAAAATGAAGAAGTTATGGGTAAAACAAGATTGGATAATTTTTTCTCATTTTAGCTACGTGAAAATTGGTAACAAATCTATTCCAACCATAACTTAATCAACTTGTATTGTATATTATGTAATCTTGAGATACCATAGACACGTATACAATGTTTCGACCTATCATGTCGACACATCTATATATATTTCGGAACAACCATAGACACTCTATATGTGAATGTTGGAGTTAGCTATACAGGGTTGAGGTTGATTCCAAAATATATATAGTTTGAGTTGTGATCAATACTGAGATACGTATACACTGGGTCGTGGATTGATTCAAGATAATATTTATCGATTTATTTCTGTACATCTAACTGTGGACAACTAGTTGTAGGTTACTAACGAGGACAGCTGACTTAATAAACGTAAAACATCAAAATATATTAAAAGTGTTGTAAATATATTTTGAACATACTTTGATATATATGTATATATTGTTATAGGTTCGTGAATCAACCAGTGGCTAAGTCATAGTCCCACTTTTAAAATCTAATATTTTTGGGATGAGAATACATGCAGGTTTTATAAATGATTTACAAAATAGACACAAGTACGTGAAACTACATTCTATGGTTGAATTATCGAAATCGAATATGCCCCTTTTTATTAAGTCTGGTAATCTAAGAATTAGGGAACAGACACCCTAATTGACGCGAATCCTAAAGATAGATCTATTGGGCCTAACAAACCCCATCCAAAGTACCGGATGCTTTAGTACTTCGAAATTTATATCATATCCGAAGGGTGTCCCGGAATGATGGGGATATTCTTATATATGCATCTTATTAATGTTGGTTACCAGGTGTTCACCATATGAATGATTTTTATCTCTATGTATGGGATGTGTATTGAAATATGAAATCTTGTGGTCTATTATTATGATTTGATATATATAGGTTAAACCTATAACTCACCAACATTTTTGTTGACGTTTTAAGCATGTTTATTCTCAGGTGATTATTAAGAGCTTCCGCTGTCGCATACTTAAATAAGGACGAGATTTGGAGTCCATGCTTGTATGATATTGTGTAAAAACTGTATTCAAGAAACTTATTTTGTTGTAACATATTTGTATTATAAACCATTATGTAATGGTCGTGTGTAAACAGGATATTTTAGATTATCATAATTTGATAATCTACGTAAAGCTTTTTAAACCTTTATTGATGAAATAAAGGTTATGGTTTGTTTTAAAATGAATGCAGTCTTTGAAAAACGTCTCATATAGAGGTCAAAACCTCGCAACGAAATCAATTAATATGGAACGTTTTTAATCAATAAGAACGGGACATTTCAGTCACAAATCGTTTCTGTCCCAATTTAGAAGTCTAAGACCCAAAAGAAATCGAATTGGTTGCTAAGGTGATTTGGTTTCTCTGGTCACATGAGGTATTCGGGTAGAAGGAGAAGTCATGATAACAAAGAAATACGAGTTTAAATATTAATGTTTTCTTTGATCTTTCGGATAAATGGGCATAGCCCAGCTGGTCAAGTGAAGTAACGGGTTTCGGGAGGTCGCGGGTTCGAGCCCTGCAAGGGCTGTTCTTTTTTTTTAAACACTATGAGGTAGTTCTTTTAATTATTACAAATTATTATTATTGTTATTATTAATATTGTTATTATTAGATAGTATTATTATTACTAGTATTATTGTATTATTATCATTATTATTACAAATATAATTCTTACCATTACCATTATTATTATTATTATTATTATTATTATTATTATTATTATTATTATTATTATTATTATTATTATTATTATTATTATTATTATTATTATTATTATTATTATCATTAATAGGAACATAATAAAATTATCATTATAAACATTATAGTTAGTGATAAAATAATGCAACTTAGTATTATTTTTGTAAATATTAGTAATTGTACCATTTTTAGTATTATTATTATTATTATTATGAATATGTTTAGGATTATTATTATTGTTATTATAAAATAATACAAATTATTATTATTACTCTCATTAATATTAGTATAAATATCATTTTCATAATTATTAGTTTTACTATTATTATTATTAACATAAATATCAATTTTAACAATATCGTTATTAATATTAGTATTATCAATATTAAGAAAGTTATTATTATTAATAAATCATTATTATCAAAACTATCATTTTCGTTACAAATAACTATTTTGTACTTAAAATATACCTAATACATATATTGTAATCATATTAATAGTTTATATATCACATATCAAATATAATAACATTATTTATATAAGTACTTATATATAACGAATTAAGAATATTTTTATATAATACTAACCATATTTATATAGATATATTAATATAACAAAAGATATAGATATTAAACATTTTAATTATATACACAAACTAATTAAGTATAATGTATAATTCAAACTATAATATATAAACTTGTTCGAATACGTTTATACATTTTAATATATATATACAAATGATATAGGTTCGTGAATCCGAGGCCAACCCTGCATTGTTCAATATAGTCATATGTATTTTTACTACAAAATACATTAGGTGAGTTTCATTATTCCCTTTTTATATATATTTTTGGGCTGAGAATACATGCGCAATTTTTATAAATGTTTTACGAAATAGACACAAGTAACTGAAACTACATTATATGATTGAATTATCAAAATCGAATATGCCCCTTTTTATTAAGTCTGGTAATCTAAGAATCAGGGAACAGACACCCTAATTGACGCGAACTCTAAAGATAGATCTATTGGGCCCAACAAGCCCCATCCAAAGTACCGGATGCTTTAGTACTTCAAAATTTATATCATGTCCGAAGGAGGATCCCGGAATGATGGGGATATTCTTATATGCATATTGTGAATGTCGATTACTAGGTGTTCAATCGATATGAATGATTATTTTGTCTCTATGTATGGGACGTATGTTTATGAGAAATGGAAATATGAAATCTTGTGGTCTATTAAAATTATGAAAGGTTTATTTATGTTAAACTAATGAACTCACCAACCTTTTGGTTGACACTTGAAAGCATGTTTATTCTCAGGTATGAAAGAAAACTTCCGCTGTGCATTTGCTCATTTTAGGGATATTACTTGGAGTTATTAATGGTAAAATTCAAAAGACGTTGCATTCGAGTCGTCGAGTTTATAAAGATTATTATTAATTCATTTATAGTAAGATATTTTACGAAATGGTATGCATGTTGTCAACTTTCGATGTAATGAAAGATTGTCTTTTTAAAAACGAATGCAATATTTGTAAAATGTATCATATAGAGGTCAAGTACCTTGTGATGTAATCAACTGTTATGAATCGTTTATAATCGATACGAACTTCGTCCGGATGGATTAAGACGGGTCCTTTCAGTTGGTATCAGAGAGGTGGTCTTAGTGAACCGGGTCTGCATTAGTGTGTCTAACTGATAAGTCGTTAGGATGCATTAGTGAGTCTGGACTTTGACCGTGTCTGCATGTCAAAAGTTTTGCTTATCATTTTGTGTCGAAAATTTCCTGCTTATCATTCTTAGAGAAACATTTGCTTATCATCCTTAGTCTAGACACATCTTATTGCATTAATTGCATGATTAGTGTATAGACAAAAATTCATATCTTAGCATATCTGCTAATTCATATCTTAGCGTACCTGTTATTGTTACCGATGCCTGACAGCTTCCGTAGATTCCTCCGTAACTTATGGGATTTTAGTATTATATATGAATATGTAAATTATGTACTGCAGGATACTAATCTATATCCTATAATCTATTTCTTATCGAAAATCCTTCATCTGATTGTACGGGATGAATCCCTAAACCAGTTCGAGTCCCTCAGATTCCGATAGCTATTCCGATAGTTATTTCGATAGCTATTCCGACATAGATGTTCACCTAAGCTCCGAAAACAGCGTCATTGGCATGAATCAACCAATCAACCATTATCAATTCATCTGATGGGTTCGTAGTCGACTTAATTAATGGAAAGGCACAGAAGGCAATCCCTTCCACCAACCGAATTCACCTCTTGACAATGAACCTGAAGCGTTTACCGGCGAACCTGTTCGAGACACCATTTTCAGTCTCATTTCCGGGGTAACTTGACAAGATTATATTCTATCCACAATTCTGAACCTTATTCATCCGCTCGTTCCGACCGACAATCATGCTGGAGTAATAAGTCAACAAACTTCGCGCTCGAATAATCAATTCGGAGAATATGGTGCAAAATGTACCAGCTTCAGCAACATCACCGGCACCAATAGTACAATCAATAACAGCACCAGTACCATCAACAATCCATGCTTCAATATCATCATCTGTACTTTGAGTATGATCTTCGTTCGACATGTCGAATATGTAATCTCTAAAGTTTTAAAGATTATTTATTTTAGTTCCAACCGAAAAGCAAATGAGTTTAATATTATATTAACTCATTAAATCCATGAATACATCTGAAGAAAATATATATGTATATATGTTTTCATAAAGATTGTAATTAAAAATTCTCTTGTACAAACTGTTAATGGTGAAAATATTTTAACGGGTAGGTAATACCCGAGGACTATTTAAATTTCACATTAATAAGTTACATTGTACGTTCTTCGAATTTGTTTCAACAGTCATATACTATCCTACTTACATCCACTGATATACAAATCCGTTCACCACAGAATAACCATATTCATCCAATTACATATTTGGATTTTGACCTATCAGAATCCAACAAGTGGCATAATGAAGAAATAATGGACACAATAAAAATTGATTAGAAACAGATTAATTAACAATATGAAATTCTATTAAGAATCCACGCTAACAAAATCCTAGCTAACTGTTCCTAGCTAACTGTTAATTCCGTATTACCATTTAATTATCGCAATTTATTTATCGCTGTTTATTTATCGCAATTTACATTCTCGCAATTTTATTTATCGTCATTTAATTTCTGTTATTTACTTTATGCACTTTATTTATCGTCATTTAATTTCTGTTATTTATTTTACGCACTTTAAATATCGGGACACGTATACAAGGTTTTGACATATCATATCGACGCATCTATATATATTATTTGGAATCACCATAGACACTCTATATGCAGTAATGATCGAGTTCTCTATACAGGGTTGAGGTTGATCCTCAAATAATATATATACTTTGAGTTGTGATCGAGTCTGAGACATGTACATGGGTCACGATATTTAGTAATTAATTCGAATATTATATATTAAACTATATATAGATTATTAGACTGTTAATTGTGGACTATCGACTGTGGACTAATAACATTGGACAATTAAAATTGAATTAAAATATTGATTATAACATATGAAACTAAACAATTCTTCAAGTTTGCCACTTGATTTCGTCTTAAACCTCATTTGTATCTTCACGATTATATTCTGCGTTCAAACCTTTCATGATACTTGAAAACACCTCAATCGATAGGATGAATCAACCGCACTTCATTTACGGAAGGAAAGATATATGCATATAGTTATGCACCTGAAAAGCTCTCGGCAACTGAGTAAAAGTTTAACACGTAGCCGCATCAGATCCTTTGGCATTTATTAGCAAAAATAACTTTGCGATTCCTTTTCAAGGTAGCCAATTTTGTCACAGCTCCAGCAAGTCAACTTCGACTTTTCATTCGAAGTAGCCTTACTATAATCCTGATATATACGATTACCCTTTTGATACCAGAGAATTCTTTTATGTTCCACCATATTACCAGCAGACATACCAGCAACCTCGTTACTTCTTGGCTTAAATCTCTCTGACAAATCATTATATTTATTCATTGAAACCCTATCATATACTCATCCGTATCTTGTAACGAGAACTGCCATACCAATTATCAGGAATCAGCACTCAGTACTTTGAAAACTCACAGCATATCTACACCAACAGTTAAATGTATAACATTTATCTCTTAGAATTATGATCTTTCATTCTGAAATTCTGAAAAGCACTCAGTCTACAAATCAATACTCTGAATGTTGAAAAAGCTGAATGAAGCAGCAGAAACCATAGACAGTCGTAAACGACCTTAATTATCGGAAGTTTAATGATAAAGAATAGTATGTTAGAAAAGCTCAGAAAAGTTGGAACTGGAAAACGGATTGAATTAACCACGAAGGAGACCAAGGACAAATACAAGGACCATACCCTATATTCAAAGAATCCAGATAATTCTGGATCCGTTGAAATCTTTGGAGAATATCTTGCTCCGAAGTCATGTTAAAATCTTGAGGAAAATCTTTCTCCATCAATCATCGAACTTAGAAATTCCAAAATATCATCATCAATATCTTCGATATTTCTGAGGATATTTTCATAAATATTCTCGTCCGAAAATTATACACCTCCTAGTGCTTCCTGTGTATCATTATATTGGAAACATTCAATAGAAAATTTAGTACCGAAAAGCAGATTATGCAAAACTATGAAAGAAACTGTGGACAAATCACAAAGAATAAGTTTGACTTCAAAGAATCTAAATGATTCAATGTCTGCTGAAGTTTTTAGCGAATATTTTGCTCATTACTCTAAACCCTTGCGGACAGTAGTCTCCATCATCCCCTGATCTTAGATATTCAAAGATATTATCATATCTTTCATTATAAATATCCTCGATATTTCTGAATATATTTTTATAACTAATACTATCTGAAATCATTTATCTCTTCGTGCTATCAGTGTTACATCATATAGAAACTGTTAGTTACTATATTCTGTAAACTTTCGAGCTTTAAATATGAATGTTATTGAAGTAATTTTGGGAACTATTGCATGAGTTAGTATAATATAATGACACTTGATCAACGTGATTATATTACAGTAAGTCATGCTGAGTTCTAATGGGACATGATGGTTAACAGTAGATCATACCACCATCATGTGTCATGTTACATAACTCTTTCATTCTAAATAACTTCTGAACATATCAAGAAAGTATATTCTTGATAGCTCTATTCTCAATGATTCTGGTAATTTGACGAATCAAATCGTGCTATTACGTTCTTTGTTGATTATAACATTAAATTCATTCGAAACTCCATACTTACAAATTCTAGACCATTACTCGTTTTACTAGAGATCGAGAGGAGATTAAAAAGACGAAGAGCTCCGAAACATAAAGGAAGATATAAAACTCGACAACAACACTGAAATTACAATAATTAAAAATTAAAACATCACGACAATTAAAAATTAAAAGATTACAATCAAACTACTCGTCGTCGTCAATTGTCATCTGCAAAGTAACGTTCACCAGTCATTTCACCATCCGTGAGGTACTCTGGAGACATCGGTATTTCTCTTGATGCCTCAACTGCTGCTTCAGCTGATTCATCGAGGTAACGATAACCCAACGTCTCTTCATCTTCAAGCACCGCATACAAAGAAATGCGTTTACCGCGATCTTCAATTGTATCTTTTATATAGTACCATTGATCATCGGTACACAGAAAACTTGCCCTACAATTCGTATCATAATCGTCTTTATAAAAGAACACAGACGTGAATTCACACGGAACTTTTTCCTTCAGAAAGGGTAGCAAGTCTTGTAAACCAACATCACGAATGTCGATATCTTCAAATGAAATACTGTCGCCCCACTTATATTCCTTCATTTGATTACGGAAATCACCTCCGTAACGAACATTGAATGAAACAATCATTGGGGGAAGTGTTAACATTTTGCAGTTAGGGAGTGTTTGATTTTTGATTTTGAGAAAGGTGGAAATATAAAAGAAATATATGTTTGAGTGTATAAAATGAAGTATATGGTTGGTGTTTTTATAGTGTAAAAGTAACCGTTGGGATAGCCGTTGGAATTTTTTTATTTTTATTTTTTATTTTACTAACGACTAAAAATTTGGGCAAGTTTTTGGGCAAAGGTGGACGATGCCCGTTGGGACCTCTCTCATGATAGTTTCATTCGTACTCTTCGAATAATCGAATTATTTTTATCTGTATTATTCAATAATGATAAACTCTATTTATCAGCTCATATTCGTCAGGAAAACATATTTATTGTTAGCCATGACGACCTCACTCAAATTTCGGGACGAAATTTCTTTAACGGGTAGGTACTGTGATGACCCGGGAATTTCCGACTAAATTTAAACCTGAATCTTATTTGATTTAGATACGATAAGCAAAGTCTGTAATGTTGAATCTCAAAAACTTTTGAACTTTGTTCATATAATAATATAAACCTTTGACTGTGTTCGACGATTCACAAATAATTGTTTGTAAATAAATATGTATATATAAATGTAAACATATATATATATATAGTAAATGGAAATATTAAAATATAATTTAAACATTAGAATTTAATATGTAAAATAAGATATAAATAATTAAGTTGTAATTAAAAAAAAGAATGAATCTATATATAAATATATGATTTCTATATGAAATTATTATTGTATATATATTTTAATATATGTTAAAATATATAAAACTTAATATTTACTATAACTTATTATGTAATGCATATTATATAGATGTATTACCAAACAATAATATGTAATATTAAAATATAAGATTTTATTATAAATATAGTTGTTATAATAATGTTATTATTATTTTCAATATTAATATAAATACTAGTGTTATTAATGTTATTTTAAATATATAATCTATAGATACGAATTTGATATACGTAAATTGTTATAATATTATTACTACTATTATTATTATCATTAATAATATTAGTAGTACTATAATTATAATTAGTAATATTATAATTAGTATTATTATTATTTTTATGGTTAATATTACTATTATAAATTTTATAGTTATTATTATCATTAATAATAATATTATTATATATTATTATAAATTTTATTATTATTATTATTTATAATATTGAGAGTATTACTAATATAATTATATTTATAAGATTTATATATTAATATAGTTATAATTAATAAAATTAATTATAATATATAAATAATAATATATGAATACAGATATATATAATCAATAAATATATATATATACAGTTATACATAAGTACATATACATATAAAAAATACAGAGATACATATATATCATTATAGATACAATTAATTATATAAAATACTGTATATACATAAATAAATACATATATGTACGTAAACTGTTTTCAGTCCTTGTTAACTGTGTTGTAAATCGATTTCTAGCTATGAACTAGTTCAATAAATGTCAAGTAAGTCATATTAGCAAACAAAGTCGTACAAAGCAGATTCCAAACATTAGGATAAATACAAATTCAATTATCAATCTTTTTCTCCCTTTATTTATTTAATCATATTTTATACCTGCTTTTGAAACTATCGACTAATTTAAGCTAATAAACAAACGCCAATTGATTCACTGGAGCTGTAATTTTATCGTCTATCTTCCATATAATTACCTGCTAATTTAGTTAGAGGAAAAAAAACATAAAGATTTTCATTAAAATTTTCTGAAAACCATCGACTGCCCTGTTTCATAACTTTTTGCTCATAATTCGATTTCTAATAAATTGTCGAAAAGTATAAACGCAGTTAGGTTAGGAAGTAGATGGTAAATCTTTCTTCAAAACCTCATCTTTCAATTTGTAGAAACGAAGATGAATTGTTGGAGTCAAACTTTTATTTGAAAAGTCAAACAATCGAGTTCTTGGCAAAATTCGATTTCAATTGGATGTTATGGGTTCAATTGAAGTTACAAAAGGTTTCCAGGAAGGTTTTAAAATCTAATTCATGTTACAATATTTATCTGAAACGAACTAGAAATGGAAAATGAATTTGGTGTTCATCGAGATGTAACAGCAGGTTTTTATTTTTATTTTTTTTCTTTCTTTCGTTTTTCAATTAATCCAAACAACGACTATGAATCGTTTCTGTCCCAATTTAGAAGTCTAAGACCTAAAAGAAATCGAATTGGTTGCTAAGGTGATTTGGTTTCTCTGGTCACATGAGGTATTCGGGTAGAAGGAGAAGTCATGATAACAAAGAAATACGAGTTTAAATATTAATGTTTTCTATAATCTTTCGGATAAATGGGCATAGCCCAGCTGGTCAAGTGAAGTAACGGGTTTCGGGAGGTCGCGGGTTCGAGCCCTTCAAGGGCTGTTCTTTTTTTAAACACTATGAGGTAGTTCTTTTAATTATTACAAATTATTATTATTGTTATTATTAATATTGTTATTATTAGATAGTATTATTATTACTAGTATTATTGTATTATTATAATTATTATTACAAATATAATTCTTACCATTATTATTATTATTATTATTATTATTATTATTATTATTATTATTATTATTATTATTATTATTATTATTATTATTATTATTATTATTATTATTATTATTATTATTAGGAACATAATAAAATTATCATTATAAACATTATAGTTAGTGATAAAATAATGCAACTTAGTATTATTTTTGTAAATATTAGTAATTGTACCATTTTTAGTACTATTATATTATTATTATGAATATGTTTAGGATTGTTATTATTGTTATTATAAAATAATACAAATTATTATTATTACTCTCATTAATATTAGTATAAATATCATTTTCGTAATTATTAGTTTTACTATTATTATTATTAACATAAATATCAATTTTAACAATATCGTTATTAATATTAGTATTATCAATATTAAGAAAGTTATTATTATTAATAAATCATTATTATCAAAACTATCATTTTCGTTACAAATAACTATTTTGTACTTAAAATATACCTAATACAATATTGTAATCATATTAATAGTTTATATATCACATATCAAATATAATAACATTATTTATATAAGTACTTATATATAACGAATTAAGAATATTTTTAGATAATACTAACCATATTTATATAGATATATTAATATAACAAAATATATAGATATTAAACATTTTAATTATATACACAAACTAATTAAGTATAATATATAATTCAAACTATAATATATAAACTTGTTCGAATACGTTTATACATTTTAATATATATATACAAATGATATAGGTTCGTGAATCCGAGGCCAACCGTGCATTGTTCAATATAGTCATATGTATTTTTACTACAAAATACATTAGGTGAGTTTCATTATTCCCTTTTTATATATATTTTTGGGCTGAGAATACATGCGCAATTTTTATAAATGTTTTACGAAATAGACACAAGTAACTGAAACTACATTATATGATTGAATTATTGAAATCGAATTTGCCCCTTTTTATTAAGTCTGGTAATCTAAGAATTAGGGAACAGACACCCTAATTGACGCGAACTCTAAAGATAGATCTATTGGGCCCAACAAGCCCCATCCAAAGTACCAGATGCTTTAGTACTTCGAAATTTATATCATGTCCGAAGGAGGATCCCGGAATGATGGGGATATTCTTATATGCATATTGTGAATGTCGATTACCAGGTGTTCAATCCATATGAATGATTATTTTGTCTCTATGTATGGGACGTATGTTTATGAGAAATGGAAATATGAAATCTTGTGGTCTATTAAAATTATGAAATGATTATTTATGTTAAACTAATGAACTCACCAACCTTTTGGTTGACACTTGAAAGCATGTTTATTCTCAGGTATGAAAGAAAACTTTCGCTGTGCATTTGCTCATTTTAGGGATATTACTTGGAGTCATTAATGGCAAAATTCAAAATACGTTGCATTCGAGTCGTCGAGTTCATAAAGATTATTATTAATTCATTTATAGTAAGATATTTTACGAAATGGTATGCATGTTGTCAACTTTCGATGTAATGAAAGATTGTCTTTTTAAAAACGAATGCAATGTTTGTAAAATGTATCATATAGAGGTCAAGTACCTCGTGATGTAATCAACTGTTATGAATCGTTTATAATCGATACGGACTTCGTCCGGATGGATTAGGACGGGTCCTTTCATTATATCAGTAGCATATGTATCAAATTCGTGATTCATCATAAACTATCTAACGACAAAATTAAAGCATACAAGCATGCATAAACATATATACTCGAGCACTAGATAAGGATACTATTAATATATAAAAGATAAGATATGAATGCTCACGTATCAATATTGTGATTCAATATTGTAGGAAAGTACTTAGACGCAACGGAGATGATAAAAATTAATTTGACTCACGATCAATACTCTCGAACAATACCCATAACCTCCATAACTATAACTCATAATTTCCCTAGCTTTATCCCGCTTGAATAGCTTGTTTTGAAATAACTCGCTCATGACTCCGTCGTAGTATTTTATGTAATAATAATAATAATAATAATAATAATAATAATAATAATAATAATAATAATATTAATCTTATTAATAATACTAATAATTATAATTATAATAATAATATAAATAATAATTACAATGCAGAGGGAGTAGATAGATATATGTGTGTGTTGTGCAAACTGAAAGCGTTCGAGCTTTATAGGAAATTCCTGGCCAGACTACTCATGCGATCGCATGAGTTTATAGGGGGATTCTCATGCGATCGCATGACCCCTAGGGACAGCACACACTTGTTTGTCAACATATATTTTTACTGTATCAAATAGTGTTCACTGTAGCAAATAGTGTTTACTGTAGCAAGTCGTTTTTACTGTAGCAAATAGTGTTTTACTGTAGCAAAGTCGTTTTTACTGTAGCAAATAGTGTTTACTGTAGCAAAGTCGTTTATACTGTAGCAAATAGTGTTTTACTGTAGGAAAGTAGTTTTTACTGTAGCAAATAGTGATTTTCGAAAACACTGTAGCTTTTCGGGTACTGTAGCAATTCGAAAATACTGTAGTAAATTAGTGTTTTACTTGTTCATCTTAAATATTTTAGTTAACTTATCTAAATATCAATCGCATCAATAAACGAATGTTACTATCGTTTACTAAATAACTTGAAATTATATATATGTATATATCTTTATTTAATATACATAAATCAGTTTTTAAATACACATTGCAAGTTATTTATAATTAATTTTAATAATTAATATTCCAACTTATTGTATATATATATATATATATATATATATACATATATATATATATACATATATATATATATACATATATATATATATATATATATACAAATAGATGTTCGTGAATCGTCGGTCAATAGTCAAAGGTTAACTGAATATATAACATTAGTTCATAAATTTTGAGAATCAATATTACAGACTTTGCTTATCGTGTCAGAAACATATAAAGATTAAGTTTAAATTTGGTCAGAAATTTCCGGGTTGTCACACGAAGCATGTAATCATGTAATATGAAACGCATATTAAAATAATATATTCTTAAATTTTCTAAGGGAAAAAAATAAAAAGGTTCTAATATGGCAAATCATAGAGTTTAAGTAATGATCGTTAAATATTAAACCAAAAAATCAAGGCAGTTACAGATTATCATTTAAAAAGTGAGGATGTTACCATGGGGTATCAACCACGAAAATTCAGCAAAGTACAAGTACCAACGATACATAAAACAAAGTTAATGTTTCCTCATGAAATTGTATGTAAACCACAGGTATCTCAGGTTCCAACAACGCGGCGTAATTTTTTTTCAACTTTTTATTAGGAAAGTTTCTTTTAGCAATATATTTATATTGTGATAGAATTTTATCCAATCAAGAAGAGTATAGAAGAAAGTAACATGGTTTTTTATCTCTGAATATATTACTACTATATACACTATGGGGCGATGATTTCGTTTTAAAAGGTCGACTGCAATAAAAAATTATTCGTTAGAAATATTTTAGTAATTTAATATTATTGTGACGGAATATCATCCAACCAATTTTGCTTATGCATGGCGGCTATACATTAACTTTTTAGAGGCGCTTTTTTTTTGGCAAAAAATAATGAATACTATATAAACGAGATTTTCATAGAGAAATGAAGATCCTAACCGATACAACGAATGAGTACAATCGAGCGACGCGACACAAGTAAATGTCACAAGTTGACGATAACTTCAACCGAGCCAAATCGAAACCACAATAAAAAAAAACACGAAAAATATCAGACAAACTAAACTAACTACAAACATCAGAAACAATCTAAACTATCATTATAAAAACCATACCAACAATAAACTTACAAATAACATACAAACTTAGAAGGTTTTTTACCGTTATTCTTTATGTATAAAATGTAGGGCAAATGGCCCAAAAATGTAACATAAGTTACCAAATTTGAGAATCAAGATAACCCCCAAATCGTGTAAGCTCGAAAAAGATTTCAATTTAATTTTTGCACAAGAAAAAGATTGCGTGTTTAAAAATTTTAAAATTGAGGTAATATCCAATTAACACAAAATCTAAAATCGCGAATTACTTCAAATTGAAACTTGGAACAGATTCCTAGTGCTTCGATTAGCATTTGTTGTGAAGCAACTTTATCCAAAACATCACGAAAAACAAGGAATCGAGATGAACAAGTCATTTGAATCAAGTTGTTCATCTCGATTCGTTGTTTTTCGTGATGTTTTGGATCAAGTTGCTTCACAAAAAATGCTAATCGAAGCACTAAGAATCTGTTCCAAGTTTCAATTTGAAGTAATTCGCGATTTTAGATTTTGTGTTTATTGGATATTACCCCAATTTCAAAAAATTTGAACACGCAATCATTTTCTTGCGCAAAAATTAAATTGGAATCCTTTTCGAGCTTGTGCGAATTGGGGGTTACCTTGATTATCAAATTTGGTAACTTATGTTATCTTTTTGGACCATTTGCCCTAAAATGTATAACTATTTTACTTATGTACTCTATAGTGAATTTCGTTAATAAAATCTTTATGGTTATATATATATATATATATATATATATATATATATATATATATATATATATATATATATATATATATATATATATATATATATATAATAAAATCTTTATGGTTATATATATATATATATATATATATATATATATATATATATATATATATATATATATATATATATATATATATATATATATATATATAAGGCATGACCGAAATTGTCGTTTCAGTTATATCGGATTGTCGTTTTGAGTTTGCGTTCACACTATAAACGGTCTCTCAAATTCGCTTTAATTTACACAATGGCCCCTCAAGTTTCCACTTTTTCAGGGGTAGAAAGCGTAAATATATAATTTTATTAAATTAAAAAAAAACAATTCCACCCAAATTTTTAATGGGCTCTATCTTCTCGCTCGGTCCGAGTTAAATTTTTTCGAGAGCACCGTTCAACTCGAAAAAATCAGACGGACCCAACGGGACTAACTATACACGAAACAAACATCGTTAAAAAAATACTAAATAACGGGCCCTATAGTCTCGCTCGGTGTGAGTTAAATTTTTTCGAGACCACCGTTCAACTCGAAATATTTTTACGAACACAACGCGACTAACTATACGCGAAACGGACATCGTTAAAAAAACACTAAATATTTCGGGATATATTTCATACATATAAAAACACGTCCAACAAACAACCCAACCAACTAGATATATTAGGTATCAAACAACATATATTCACATTCGACCGCGCGTTGAATACAACCACAGCAATGCGCGGTCAAATTTTTTTGTAGTTACTTGTATTATTGAGTCAACAAGAAAAATCGGTGCTGAACTTTACCTGATTGTCCATCTCTAGCGAAATTGAAAATATATTTGGCTACTTAAATACTCCACTATCATACTATCATATTGTCACGGACTTATCTCAATAAGCTCACGTGCGGCACTTAGTCTCTACTAAGTCAGCCTTACTCGGACCTTATAATGATTCAAGTAACCAAAAGAGAAAATATTATAGAACAAGTGGAATTGAAGAAAATACTTATATTGCTTGAGAATGCTTTACAAGAGAGAATGTTTGAGATTTGAGGTGTGGTGTGCCAAATGAGACCACCCCTATTTATACTACTCATATCACAAAATGGATGGCTAGGATTAAATACAATGGATGGCTAAGATCTAAGAACTAGAAGCTTCATGTATCTAGATATTTCCATGGACATTCTATACCATTCCATGGAAGAACTCATGGGAAAGTTCTAGTGAACTTCCATGAGGTTCTTGGGCCTTCTTTGATTTTCACATATTGGGCCATAAACTTAGTGGGTTGGGCCATAAAATTGTTGGATTGTGACATTCTCCCCCACCTAAACTCACGACGTCCTCGTCGTGTGATCCTCGTGATACTTCTTGATTTTGTCTGTGAACTGCCACAATAAGTCTTCGGCCTCCCAGCTTGCTTCACTATCGGGTAAGTTACGCCACTTAACTAGGTATTCTCTATAGCTCGGCACACCTCGTCTTCGTACCGTTCGATGTAACAAGATATCTTCCACCTCACGATCAAACGAAGTCGCAACTGCCATTGGTGCTCGTTTGGAAACTCCTCGTTCTGGTTCTTCCTCGTCCCCATGATAAGGTTTTAGAAAACTTACGTGGAAGACTGGATGAATCTTTAACTTGGGCGGTAGTTGGACTCGATAAGATACGTTCCCAACACGTCCAATTACTGGGAATGGGCCTTCATATCTCCGGATCAATCCTTTGTGCACCTTCCTAAATGTTTTGAATTGTTGAGGTAAAAGCTTCACCATCACTTGGTCCCCAACTTTGAATTCAACATGTCGTCTTTTCTCATCCGCCCATTTCTTCATTTTCTTGGCCGCCTTATCTAGTGATGCTCGAGCCAAGTCGGCTTGTTCGTGCCACTCCTTCATCGTTCTATAAGCGGCTGGGCTGCTTCCATCATATGAAGCGGCCAAAGCATTCGGGGTCAAAGGTTGGCGTCCTGTCACCAACTCAAAAGGACTCTTCCCCGTGGACTCACTCCTTTGCATGTTATAAGAGAACTGAGCAATATCAAGGAGCTTAGCCCAATCATGTTGATTTGCACTTACATAGTGTCGAAGATAGAGCTCCAATAGTGCATTCACCCTTTCCGTCTGTCCGTCTGTTTGGGGATGAAAACTCGTGGAGAAATTCAAGTCTGTCCCCATGATCTTGAACAACTCCGTCCAAAAACGCCCTGTGAACCTCGGATCTCGATCACTTACTATCACATGTGGTATCCCCCAATACTTCACCACATTCTTGAAAAATAGTTTTGCGGTTTCATCCGCGGTAACTTCGGATGATGCGGCTATGAAGGTACCATACTTAGAAAACCGGTCTACCACGACTATAATACTCCCACACCCTTCCGACTTGGGTAAGCAAGTAATGAAGTCCATGGAAACACTCTCCCATGGTCCTTTCGGTGTAGGTAGCGGCTGTAATAGTCCTCCTGGTTGGCGTTGCTCTATCTTGTCTTGTTGGCATATTAGGCATGTCCGCACGTACGTCTCTACATCGTCTTCCATCCTTGGCCAATAATAAGTGCCTTCTACTAATGCCAGTGTCCTCTTGATACCTGGATGACCAGCCCACTTTGAATCATGACACTCCTTCAAGATTGTCCGTCTAAGATCACCCCACTTAGGCACATATAACCGGTCTCCTTTGGTGAATAATAGATCACCTTTGAGCCAAAACCTTCGCGTTTTCCCATCTCGAGCCAATCCAACAAGGTTTTTGGCTATAGGATCATGCTCTAATCCCTCCTTTATACGATCTTGAAGGAAGAATTGTGGTTTTGTGATCGCTGCAAACTCCGCCTTACGACTTAGGGCATCAGCTACCACATTGGCTTTCCCAGGCTTATACTCCAACACATAGTCAAATTCAGCTAAGAAGTCTTGCCAACGAGCTTGTTTGGGACTCAACTTCTTTTGGGTTTGAAAATAACTCGTTGCCACATTATCCGTCTTGATCACGAACCTTGATCCCAAAAGGTAATGCCTCCATGTCCTCAAACAATGAATAATCGCTGTCATCTCTTTCTCTTGCACAGTGTACTTCCTTTCCGCCTCGTTAAGCTTTCGACTTTCGAACCCGATTGGGTGACCTTCTTGCATTAGAACTCCTCCAATAGCAAAGTCCGATGCGTCTGTGTGTAACTCGAACGGAATGGTCACATCCGGAAGTCTCAACACCGGTTCTTCCATGACAGCTCCTTTCAACTCCTCGAATGCTGCTTGACATTTCTCATCCCACAACCAAGCTTTATTCTTCTTTAACAATTCTGTCAATGGAGCCGCTTTCGCCGAGTATCCCTTGATAAAATGACGATAGTAGTTTACTAAACCAAGGAAAGATCGTAAATCAGTCACCTTCGTTGGTGCCTCCCACTCTTGAATTGCCTTGACCTTAGCCCCATCCATGAGTAACTTCCCATTTTTAATTCTATGTCCAAGAAAATCCACCTCCTCTAATCCGAATGAACATTTCTCTAGCTTCACATACAACTCGTTGTCCCTTAGTACTTGAAATACTTGCTTCAAGTGCCTCACATGATCTTCCATGGTGTCGCTATACACGACTATGTCATCCAAGTACACCACGACGAACTTGTCGAGGAACGGGTGGAATAATTTGTTCATCAAAGTACAAAATGTGGCAGGGGCATTGGTTAAACCAAAGGGCATGACTAGGAATTCATAAGCGCCATACCTCGTCACGCATGTGGTCTTAGCCTCATCTCCTTCGGCAATTCGGACTTGATAATATCCCGATCTCAAGTCTAACTTGGAGAAGTATCTCGCCTTCCCAAGTTGATCGAACAAATCAGCAATAAGTGGGATTGGGTATTTGTTCTTGATAGTTACCTTGTTGAGTGCTCGGTAATCTATACACATCCGCAAGGACCCATCCTTCTTTCTTTGAAATAGCACCGGAGCACCATACGGGGATTTTGACGGTCGGATGTATCCCGCATCCAGCAACTCCTTAAGTTGTCTTCGCAACTCCTCCAACTCGGGTGGTGGCATTCGGTATGGGGCTTTGGAAGGTGGTTTTGATCCCGGCTCCAACTCGATCACATGGTCAACCTCCCTCCTAGGTGGTAACTTCTTTGGTAACTCCTTGGGCATGACATCCTTGAACTCATCAAGGACCTTCTCAATTTCCTTGGGTACCTCTAGTTTTCCCTTATCTTCGACCGTCTCTTGCTTTGCTACCGCTAAATAGCATGTCTCATTCTTGTTGTACCCCTTCTTGAATTGCATGGCCGAAAGTGACTTGGATGCACTCTTGCTTCCACGTTCGGTTGACACCATACAAGTCTTCTCACCATCCAAGATACACAGTGAGTTAGCGAACGGTATAGGGAAACCGCGTACCTTATCTAGGAACTCCATCCCAAGTACCAACTTGAAGTCGTCCATAGGCACGACTGAGAGATCAATCATTCCTTCCCATTCTCCAATCTTCACATATACGTCTTTAGCCACCCCACTAATCGGTCTGGCACTCGTGTTCACCGTCTTCATCATGCCACTCTCTTTTGTTTCCTTAAGTCCTAGCCTTTTGGCTTCATCGGTGGAGATAAAGTTATGAGTTGCTCCCGTATCCACCAAAGCTCGTACCCGATCTCCACAAATGTTAATATCTACGAATTGGAGTCCTTTAGCCACTACCTTGGGTATCTCCGTCTTGGCCTTGATTGCGTTGAGGATATGCATTGATCCTATGCACCGCTCCTCATCCTGACAACCCGCCTTTTGAGCTTCCATAGCATGAAGGCTAGCTTTCTTCGGACAATCTCGGGCTCTATGCGGTCCATCACATATGAAACATCCATCATTCTTGTAAGAAGTTTTTATGCTCTTGTTATTCTCGGTTGGTGGCTTACGTGTATTATCATTCCTTGATTGGGCGGGCTTATCTCCCCCACCTTTCTCATGGCTCACCTTCTTATCTTTTGACTTGAACGAATCTTTCCTATTAGCATGGTCGACTAGTGCCTCCGCTTGAGCAATTGCGGTGGCAAGGTCTTGGACTCCTCGTCTCTCCAACTCCGTTTTAGCCCAAGGTTGCAAACCATCGAGAAAATAGAAGAGAAGAATATCATCGGGAATATCTGGGACCTCCAGGCTAAGGTTCGTGAATTCTTTAATATACTCCCGAATCGTCCCGGAATGATGTAATTTACGTAGACGACTCATCGCATCCTTTTGAGCATTCTTGGGGTAGAATTGATTCTTAAGTTCAGTAAGGAAATCATCCCAAGTATCAATAGTAACCGTACCTTTCTCGATATCTCCATATCGACGACGCCACCATAATGCTGCGGTATCCTTCAGGTAACGAGTTGCCGTCTTGATCTTCATTGCATCATCCACTATGTTGACTCCCTCCAAGTATTGTTCCATCTCCCATATAAAATCATCAACCGCTCGGGCTTCCCGCTTCCCCACGAACGGTGACGGCTTGGGAATGTCCACCTTCAGAGCATTGCATCCAGTGTTGCCACCCCCACTAGCCATGAATCTCAAACAAGAGTTCATGTTGGTTTGTAAATCCACGAGGCATTGGTGAATAGTGGAGACCTCCCCCTCCATTTCGCCTCGCAACTTCGTAATCTCACCCATGAGCATACCCCTTAAGTCATGGATCTCACGTCGCATATCAACGTCTAGCACGTTGATTGCACTCTTGCAATCATCTTTCAGTTCGTCAAAGTCCCCGTCCAAACCATCCAAACGTTGGTGGACGTCTTCGACCTTTGCTTTCACGTCGTCCATGGATGTCTCTACATCCATGATCCTCTTATCCAAGTTTGCGACAAAGTCTTTGGACGTACCTCGGTTCTTCTTGGCTCCTTGGCGAGTCTCTACCCGACCACGAGTCTCATCACCCATCACACCACTTGTTGCGCTCACATTCTTCTCGGTCTCGGTTGCCATCTCCTTGAATCGACCTTGCTCTGATACCAAATGTCACGGACTTATCTCAATAAGCTCACGTGCGGCACTTAGTCTCTACTAAGTCAGCCTTACTCGGACCTTATAATGATTCAAGTAACCAAAAGAGAAAATATTATAGAACAAGTGGAATTGAAGAAAATACTTATATTGCTTGAGAATGCTTTACAAGAGAGAATGTTTGAGATTTGAGGTGTGGTGTGCCAAATGAGACCACCCCTATTTATACTACTCATATCACAAAATGGATGGCTAGGATTAAATACAATGGATGGCTAAGATCTAAGAACTAGAAGCTTCATGTATCTAGATATTTCCATGGACATTCTATACCATTCCATGGAAGAACTCATGGGAAAGTTCTAGTGAACTTCCATGAGGTTCTTGGGCCTTCTTTGATTTTCACATATTGGGCCATAAACTTAGTGGGTTGGGCCATAAAATTGTTGGATTGTGACAATATGCATTTTGTTAATTTCTCATACATTTTTCTTTTTCATACTCCATACTATATAATATAAACAGATTCAAAATTATAAAAGAAATGCTATGCAAATATTGTCTTTTCTTCTCTAGTAAAGTTACGATTTTTGTCATGTTTAACTAAAAAATTTACATATGAATATAGTAAGGGTGTTTTCAATGATGACACACTTCTATCTCAGAACTAGCTGTCACATTAGTGCCACATCAGCACTTCTTTCCTATGACTAATTCAGGACTAAACATAATCATCAACAACATACTCGTGTTCGCCTTGATCTTCTTCATCTTCATAATCGAGAATGTGTGAAAATCCCGCTTCATCTTGATTGTTTAGATTCATTGTCTGATAATGTTGAATAGGATAATTAGGTAGAAGATTTCACACGTGTTCCACAAGCATATCTCGTAGTAGTCGATGAATGCCCACATCTCTTATTTCCGCGACCACCCGAAGATGCGCCTCAACTCTTTCTTGGATTGTTCCTCGTGTACGTCGAACCGGGCGATAATTCTCCTCGAGTCCACAAAATGCACGGTCATTGTCATCGGTTATCATATTATTTAATATCACACATGTTAACATAATTCTTCTATTTTTTTGATAAAATATGGTCTTGCCGGATGTTGAAAAATGGTCCATCGACCTTGTAGTATTACAAATGCTCGTTCAATATATTTTCTTGCCGATTCTTGATACTTTTGATTTTTGATTGTTTGAGATCTATTGAATTTTTGAACTAATTCATTAATGTTGGCCATTCCGGGTAAACAAATCAGAGCTTCACTATATAATGTTGACCATTCCGTACACCCATTAACCTTAAACGTACATGGTCGAGCTTCACCATATAATAAGTCGCTAAACAAATTAGATTGATTAAATACGTTGATATCATTATCTGATCCCGCGGTTCCAAAAAAGCGTGCCAAAACCACCCATCATACAAGGCTACCGCTTCAAGCATGATTGTCGGGGCACGATGGTCACCTCGTGTATAATGACTCTTCCAACGTGTCGGACAATTTTTGAAATGTCCCGTTCTTATTGATTAAAAACTTTCCATATTAATTGATTTCGTTGCGAGGTTTTGACCTCTATATGAGACGTTTTTCAAAGACTGCATTTATTTTTAAAACAAACCATAACCTTTATTTCATAAATAAAGGTTTAAAAAGCTTTACGTTGATTATCAAATAATGATAATCTAAAATATCCTGTTTACACACGACCATTACATAATGGTTTACAATACAAATATGTTACATCGAAATCAGTTTCTTGAATGCAGTTTTTACACAATATCATACAAATATGGACTCCAAATCTTGTCCTTATTTTAGTATGCAACAGCGGAAGCTCTTAGTATTCACCTGAGAATAAACATGCTTTAAACGTCAACAAAAATGTTGGTGAGTTATAGGTTTAACCTATATATATCAATCGTAACAATAGACCACAAGATTTCATATTTCAATACACATCCATACATAGAGATAAAAATCATTCATATGGTGAACACCTGGTAACCGACATTAACAAGATGCATATATAAGAATATCCCCATCATTCCGGGACACCCTTCGGATATGATATAAATTTCGAAGTACTAAAGCATCCGGTACTTTGGATGGGGTTTGTTAGGCCCAATAGATCTATCTTTAGAGTTCGCGTCAATTAGGGTGTCTGTTCCCTAATTCTTAGATTACCAGACTTAATAAAAAGGGCATATTCGGTTTAATAATCCAACCATAGAATTTAGTTTCAATTACTTGTGTCTATTTCGTAAAACAGTTATAAAAACAGCGCATGTATTCTCAGTCCCAAAAATATATATTGCGAAAGCATTTAAAAGGGAATAATGAAACTCACGCATATAAATATTGTAAAACAGTTAATAAAGCATTTGCATGTATTCTCAGCCCAAAAACGTAAAGAGTAAAAGGGAGCAAATGAAACTCACGCATATAAATATTGTAAAATAGTTATTAAAACATTGCATGTATTCTCAGCCCAAAAATATATATAAAAAGGGAATAATGAAACTCACTTTCACAGATTTTTACTTCGTCGGGAATTAAGACATGGCCACTGGTTGATTCTCGAACCTATACATATATATCAAAGTATGTTCAAAATATATTTACAATACTTTAATATATTTTGATGTTTTAAGTTTATTAATTCCGCTGTCCTCGTTAGTAACCTACAACTAGTTGTCCACAGTTAGATGTACAGAAATAAATCGATAAATATTATCTTAAATCAATCCACGACCCAGTGTATACGTATCTCAGTATTGATCACAACTCAAACTATATATATTTTGGAATCAACCTCAACCCTCTATAGCTAACTCCAACTTTCACATATAGAGTGTCTATGGTTGTTCCGAAATATATATAGATGTGTCGACATGATAGGTCGAAACATTGTATACGTGTCTATGGTATCTCATGATTACATAATATACAATACAAGTTGATTAAGTTATGGTTGGAATAGATTTGTTACCAATTTTCACGTAGCTAAAATGAGAAAAATTATCCAATTTTGTTTTACCCATAACTTCTTCATTTTAAATCCGTTTTGAGTGAATCAAATTACTATGGTTTCATATTGAACTCTATTTTATGAATCTAAACAGAAAAAGTATAGGTTTATAGTCGGAAAAATAAGTTACAAGTCGTTTTTGTAAAGGTAGTCATTTTAGTCGAAAGAACGACGTCTAGATGACCATTTTAGAAAACATACTTCCACTTTGAGTTTAACCATAATTTTTGGATATAGTTTCATGTTCATAATAAAAATCATTTTCCCAGAATAACAACTTTTAAATCAAAGTTTATCATAGTTTTTTTTAATTAACTAACCCAAAACAGCCCGCGGTGTTACTATGACGGCGTAAATCCGATTTTACGGTGTTTTTCGTGTTTTCAGGTTTTAAATCATTAAGTTAGCATATCATATAGATATAGAACATGTGTTTAGTTGATTTTAAAAGTCAAGTTAGAAGGATTAACTTTTATTTGCGAACAAGTTTAGAATTAACTAAACTATGTTCTAGTGATTACAAGTTTAAACCTTCGAATAAGATAGCTTTATATGTATGAATCGAATGATGTTATGAACATCATTACTACCTCAATTTCCTTGGATAAACCTACTGGAAATGAGAAAAATAAAATTAGCTTCAAAGGATCCTTGGATGGCTTGAAAGTTCTTGAAGCAGAATCATGACACGAAAACAATTTCAAGTAAGATTTTCACTCGAAATAAGATTGTTATAGTTATAGAAATTGAATTAAAGTTTGAATATGATTATTACCTTGTATTAGAAAGATAACCTACTGTAAGTAACAAAGGTTTCTTGATCTTGGATGATTACTTGGAATGGATTTAGAAAACTTGGAAGTAAACTTGCAATCTTGGAAGTATTCTTGATTTTATGAAACTAGAACTTTTGAAATTTATGAATAACACTTAGAACTTGAAGATAGAACTTGAGAGAGATCAATTAGATGAATAAAATTGAAGAATGAAAGTGTTTGTAGGTGTTTTTGGTCGTTGGTGTATGGATTAGATATAAAGGATATGTAATTTTGTTTTCATGTAAATAAGTCATGAATGATTACTCATATTTTTGTAATTTTATGAGATATTTCATGCTAGTTGCCAAATGATGGTTCCCACATGTATTAGGTGACTCACATGGACTGCTAAGAGCTGATCATTGGAGTGTATATACGAATAGTACATACATCTAAAAGCTGTGTATTGTACGAGTACGAATACGGGTGCATACGAGTAGAATTGTTGATGAAACTGAACGAGGATGTAATTGTAAGCATTTTTGTTAAGTAGAAGTATTTTGATAAGTGTATTGAAGTCTTTCAAAAGTGTATGAATACCTATTAAAACACTACATGTATATACATTTTAATTGAGTCGTTAACATCGTTAGTCGTTACATGTAAACGTTGTTTTGAAACCTTTAGGTTAACGATCTTGTTGAATGTTGTTAACCCATTTTTTACTATAACAAATGAGATGTTAAATTATTATATTATCATGATATTATGATATATAATATATCTTAGTATGATATATATACAGTTAAATGTCGTTACAACGATAATCGTTACATATATGTCTCGTTTCGAAATCATTAAGTTAGTAGTCTTATTTTTACGTATGTATTTCATTGTTAATACACTTAATAATATATTTACTTATCATTTAACATAATTAACCAAGTGTATCAATATCTTAATATGATTCATATGTACCTAGTAAGACGTTGTTATAACGATAATCGTTATATATATCGTTTTCGAGTTTCTTAAATTAATAGTCTCATTTTTATGTATATAACTCATTGTTAAAATACCTAATGAGATACATACTTATAATAAAATCATGTTAACTATATATATAACCATATATATGTCATCGTATAGTTTTTACAAGTTTTAACGTTCGTGAATCACCGGTCAACTTGGGTGGTCAATTGTCTATATGAAACCTATTTCAATTAATCAAGTCTTAACAAGTTTGATTGCTTAACATGTTGGAAACACTTAATCATGTAAATAACAATTTCATTTAATATATATATAAACATGGAAAAGTTCGGGTCACTACAATTTTTCCATCCCTAATTCATTCAATCGACACTTCCCAGCATCCCCGAAAAAACATGTATTTCAGCATGTTTGACGGTCAAAAGTTGCACATCTTGTGCAGTTCGTTTCCTCAAATATTCGGTTGCGTACAAGTTAAAAGACATTTGCAAAAATTGTTTAAACAATCATCTGAGGTTTTTTCACCCATAAGGAAGTACTCATCAAATATATCGACCGAAGCAGCATATGCTAGTTGATGTGTGGCAGATGTTAATTTTTGAAAGATATTAAAAGCAACTAATCCGATACAATCACGTTTTTTGATTAAAATAAGTAATATACGAAGAAATTTAGGTTTGAGAAAAATTCAGTATACCTTGACATATACGAAAAAAATAAAGCCTTGCTCATTCGATAACGTCTTTGGAAGTAATCCGGTGAAACGTACATGTGTCGGAAAAATAATTATTCCATAAAGCTCTTGCGGTTCTTTCACGATCCTTATGTAGATATCTTCTAGGTGCTCTTGGTATGGGTTTGACTTCTTCATCGTCGCTTAATACCGCATTTATGTCGGGATCCGAACAACAACGATAACGACAACGACGACGATCTGGACGACGACAACAACATGATGTAGAGGATGGTGAAAATAATTTTTTCTTATTAACACTTTAAAGTGCGATTCAAAGACTTAATTTTTAACTTAGTGTTTTTCTTTTTTTGTTTAATCAAAGGGTTGCATTGTTTGTTATTACCCGAATTAGATAATGTATTGAATGCAAATTACACAAATAGCTAAGAAAATTAATATAGTAACGATGTAAATCACTCTTAAAAAAACTGGAGAAGTATTATTATTACCCCTATATACTAACACGCATGGAAAAAATTGTAGTTTCAGTTTTATCCGAATGTCGTTTTGAGTTTGCGCTCACACTACACCCGGCCCCTCAAATTCGGGTTCATATACACAACAACCCTCAAACTTTCTAATACGCATGGAAAAAATTGTAGTTTCAGTTTTATCCGAATGTCGTTTTGAGTTTGCGCTCACACTACACCCGGCCCCTCAAATTCGGGTTCATATACACAACAACCCTCAAACTTTCTACTTTTTCAGGTGTAAAAAACGTAAATATATAATTTTAAAAAAAACAAAAGAAATTGTAAAAAAATATATACTAATATGCATGGAAGAAATTGTAGTTTCAGTTTTATCCGAATGTCGTTTTGAGTTTGCGTTCACACTACACCCGGCCCTTCAAATTCGGGTTCATATACACAACAACCCCCAAACTTTCTACTTTTTCAGGGGTAAAAAACGTAAATATATAATTTAAAAAAAAAAACAAAAGAAAATGATTCCACCCGTATTTTTAACGGGCCATATTTTCTCGCTCAGTCCGAGTTAAATTTTTCCGAGACCACCGTTCAACTCGAAAAAATCATACGGACACAACGGGACTAACTATGCGCGAAACGGACATCGTTAAAAAAACACTAAATAACAGGCCCTATATTCTCGCTCGGTGCGAGCTAAATTTTTCCGAGACCACCGTTCAACTCGATATTATTTTACGAACACAACGCGACTAACTATACGCGAAACGGACATCGTCAAAAAAACTCTAAATATTTCGAGCTATATTTCATACATATACGTACATGTCCAACAAACAACCCAACCTACTAGATATATTAGGTACCAAACAACGTATATACAAATATGACCGCGCGTTGAATACAACCGCAGCAACGCGCGGTCGAATTTTTTCTAGTTATCTTCATTGAACTCATCGCGTCTTGTATGTAACCGCAAAATTCACAACTTAAATGCATTGCAAAATTTCGGTAAAAAGACAGGTAATGAACCTTTATGGTAGTACTCCGTAATTTGAATGGGAATTCATATAACTCTAATTTTTAGTTCCAACGTATTGTTGTAACACCCCGTTTTCCCCGTATATGATTTATAGGTGTATTGTGTATGTACGACAGGCGTATGAAGGGTTCGATACATGTTCGGGTGTTAAAGTCTTGTATGCGAGAAAATGAGTCAGGACACGTTGAGTGTCACGGCGCGACAAAGGGAGCCGCGGCGCGGTGTTTCGAATAAATCCAGATCAGAAGTTCGATTAAAAATGATCCCAGACCTAGGCAAATGTCGCGGCGCGACATTTAAGGCCGCGGCGCGGCGATACGGGAAAACTGGCACCAGATTCTTGTAATATTAAATAAGGTTCAAGGGCAATTTGGTCATTTCACGTTTGAGCCAGATTTGAGGCTTTAACCTCATCCATTCATTTCATTTCCTAATTTCATTTTCCTTTTCTTTTCATTTTTCTCTCAAAACTCAAACACCCATTTGATTTCAAAGGGATTTTTGGAAAGGAAGAAGCGGGATTTGATCTTTGGCGTAGTTGACTGGGTTGTTCTCCTCATTCTTAGCTACACGGTGATACTAGTGGTAAGCTCTAACTCCGAATTTCATTTTCGTGTTCATCATTCAAATTTGGGGCTTTTGATTGTATGATTCATAGATAGAACCCATTTAGTTGTTAATTGAAGGTTAACACCAAGATTCGGGTTTATAAGTGTTAAAGGCGGGTTTTGGGTTGGTTAATGATTTAACCATGTTTAAGACTTGTAAATGGTGTACAATCACTAGCATTAGTGATTTTTGGTGTTTTGAAGACTTTTAGAGTTTTTGTGGTTGACTAATTTTGACTAGAGTCAAAAGTAGGGTTTGTTGATGATTATGACCCGAATGTCGATTCGATGAGGTTTGTAAACTTAAAATGGATTAAGTTGAAGTATAAAACCGAGTTAAACATGTTTTGGTGTCAAAACTTGTAAATGGTGAGATTTTGACCTTATGGGTCAAAATTAGGGTTTATGGGCAATTTTGAGAACGATAAGTGTTTAACACTTGTGTTCGGGTTTAATTGGCATATTAGGACCATTATCACTTGTGTTAGTGATTATTGGGTAGTTTGGGCGCGGTTTGTCCTTGGAAGTGCATTTGGGTCGAAATTGCACTAAGTGTCGAATTGGGTTGGTTTGTAGATCCAATCTAAGTGTGTTGTTGAATTTGTGATAATGGATTAGGTACTTTCCATTGACGAGTTGCGGATTACTTGGAAGCATTTCTTCAAGGCGACAAGGTGAGTGTTAATATCCTATATGCATATGTATGTGTAGGATGGGTACGGGTCGGGTGAAGTGGTTCTCGGTTATAGAGCTCACTTCACATATAGGTGGAATTGATGGACTTGTGTACATGTCCAATTGGCACGGATGTGCGTTTTGGTTGACCACCTTTGGCGAGATGCACACTTCGTGTGTACATTATCATATGGGCTTGTGAGTGGAATAATTATATGCGTATGTATATGAGTTATTTATTTGTGGGGTATGGGTTGAAGTTCGATGTTGACGATACCATACCCTAGAGTATATTTGTGATGTTGATGAGGGTTTAAAGTTCGTTGTTGACGATACCTCATACGTATGGAATTAAAGTTCGGTGTTGACGATGCCATACGATTATTGTAGTGACGTTGATGAGGGTTTAAAGTTCGTTGTTGACGATACCTCATATGTGGGTTTAAAGTTCGGTGTTGACGATACCACATTAATATAGGCGAATGGGATTTAAGTTCGATGTTGACGATACCATTCGTTGGGCTAGCCATGAGATCTTGAGTACTATGGATGTTGTGAACATCGATGTTTGTCGTATTGTTGTATATATATATATATATATATATATATATATATATATATATATATATATATATATATTAATGTGTTGTTGTGGTGTAGCTAAACCTTCAGGTGTAGCTTATTGGCGTTGTTCATATCGTCGTTGGTGAGCTTATATTTTGTTGATGTATCTTTAGCTCGTTGCTTAGTGATCGTACGGTATGCTTAGTATTAGCTCGCCTTAATGCTTGGATGCTCCGGTATGCGGTATTTGATATTTTGTGGCGTGTCCATTTTATGCATATATATGTATGTAGTATATTTTCACTCACTAAGCGTTAGCTTACCCTCTCGTTGTTGATATTTTTATAGGTGCGCATGCTTGGCGGCTCGGGTGAGCTTGGGGATTAGAGATCTTGGCTAGGTTGCTTAGAAGATCTTGCTTTTGTACTCGATTAGGATTTGGGTAGCGTAGTCCCAAATCACCATGCTCGGTTTTGTGTTGTAACATCCCGCCTTTTTCCGTTATACTATTTTAAACTCCGTTATATGTTTATAACATCTCCCGTTAATACGCGTTTTAAATTACCTTGTTTAGGAAATTTTACGCACCCGAAATCAAACTTGAGGGACTAGTTTTGCCATGTGATCAAAGAGGTGACTAGCCTTTGACTAGTCAACCCCCACCCCATCTTTTCTTTTTCATTTCCCTTTTCTTCTTCTACTTCCATATTTTCTTTCAATTCTCCAATTTGAAGAATCATCATCTAAATCAAATCGAGCAAGCATCAATCAAAACAAATTACATATTTGGAATCCTTGCAACTTCCTCTTCGATTCCATACCGATTTCATTACATTTGGGTAACTTTCTAAAATCACTAGATTTTGTGTTTTTGATGTTTTTAAGTTATAAAGTTGTTAATTAGTGTCTATGGCTCAAGTCTAACATGAATATATGATTTATATGTTCGATTTCGTTATTTGAAGTAACTAGTTTGAATATGAACTTTGGTGTGTTTTATTTGGTGATTTGGTTGTTTGAATGTTGTTAAATGTTATAAATGCATGTATTAATTGTGTTCCTAGTATCACTAGCTTCAATTTGATGTGTAGGTTGTTTTAGAAAACTTCATAAACATGATTAGTGATTTTGATATTGTTGGTTAGGGTTTGATAGAATTTAATGTGAACATTTAATGCTTTGAATGACATGAAATGTTATTTGTAAGTGTTAGGTTGTATTGTATGCTTGATCACCTTCGAAACGGCATATCATTCATGTAAATTGGTTGCCGAATCATCAAATTTCATTTATGAACTTGAATGCATTTAATGAGGAGCTTTGAATGTGATTTTGGTTGTTGTAAAAGTAAATGTGATTGTTGAAATGTGTTTAGTTGTTTTCCTTGTCAAAATACCTTTCCGATGATATAAGATACATGTTTTGGTTGTTTGCGCATAAATGGTGATTGTTTGAAGTTAGGTTCGTGCATAAAAGTTAAAAACTGCCAGATTTCTCTGCACAGGTAATGGCGCGGCGCGCCATATACCCGCGCGGCGCGCCAAAGTGGTCTGTCCAACTTTGTCAATTTTCGAATAATGTTTGCTATGCTATGCACCTCCGATTCACATGTAACTTGTTCTAACATGCTCATATATGATTAAAAACCTCAGAAAAATAGTTCGGGACCCGACCCTAATGTGTTGACTTTTTTGTTGACTTTGACCGACCAAAGTTTGACTTTTTGTCAAACTTAACCAAATGATTATGCAACATTCCTAACTTGTTTCTATACTTGTATCTTGCATGAAACTTGACAAATTGATTCACATGCTACATAATCGAGTCGTAACGAGCCATAGGACTAATTGAACATCTTTGACCAATCGTGACTATCGTTATTGATACAACCTATTTGTTTAGGTCAAGACTAGCATTGTTCTTTGCACACGTTACTTGTCGAAGTACTTATTTACTCTTGCGCTCAAGGTGAGATCATAGTCCCACTTTTACTCTTTTGAACTTATATTTGGGATGAGAAAACATAAACGTTTCTTCTTAACTAAGTGAACACAAGTACAGGAAAACAAACATTCTACATACGAGTTTAGAACGAAATCCTCAATTCGATTATCATTAGTTATACTTGCAGGGTGTAAGTGTAGGCGTGAACTTATGTTGTATGGCCATATGGGTTTGACAAACCCTCATCTCGGACGGTTCGCTACCGTCTACGGATGAAATATATTTTCGAGAAACAGTGTTGTTCTAGCACTATTAATGGGGTTCAACGAACGGAATGTTAAGCCTTGATAATTGGGTGCTCGTGAATATTAACTTTTAGAATGTATTACTATTTATCATTGATGTAAATCTTGTGGTTCGATTTACTTTTACTCACTTACTTACTTAAACCTATGATTTCACTAGCGTTTTCGTTGACAGATTTCTATATTTTTCTCAGGTCCTTGAACATTAGGTGATACATGCTTCTGCACATTCTTTTTGATACTTGCTTTGGATGTCGAGTGTACTTGCATATCGTGGAGCGTCTTTTGACTACTTTAAACTGTGTCGCACGTGTTTCATTTGTACTTTAAACATCGTTATGTACTAGATATGGAAACTACTTTTGTAAACTTTGAAACACTCACACTTATGAAATGAATGCAACATATTTTCGGTCAAACTTTGTCTTAAAGACTTATGACCATGTAATGGGGCCTACGTAGACGGCGCCGTCAAACATGATTTGGTCGGGTCGCTACATGTGTAAACGTAACTAGTCGGGTCATAATGATTATAACCGGTTTATGATTTAACTACGTATTATTGTATTGAGAAGTTTAAATTATTAATGTATGCTTTAAGTTCGTTGAACTTACTTTGATAACAAATATGTTTTGGTAAATGTGTAATGGGACCTAAAGTATTATTTAACGTATATTAAAAGGAAAAATTTTTATGGGCCGGTTTAATACGGGTTGGGATGTTTCAAGTGGTATCAGAGCATGGTCTAAGGGATTTAGGTGACTTGAGATAGGTGCCTAGACTTAGACTTTTGTGTGTGCTTATTTGCTGCGGGACTTGTAGGTGTACGGGTCAGAATGGGAACTTGGTTAGTGCCTTAGCGTGTAGGTGAACTAACTAGGATTTTGGCTTGTGTTGTGATGTAATTCTTGCGTGTGCTTATATCGCGTAGAATTTACGTTGTGTTGGTTTATATCATCGAGCGAGGCGGTCGTTGTACTAACGAGTCGATACGGCGTGTGTGCGTAATAAGGACTTGCAAACCTTATTACGGGTGCAAATCGTGTCAAACAAGTGATGTACGAAGGGTGTTAAGCAAGATGGGGCGGTGTTGTGCGTATGATTTTATAAGTTCGTGGACTAATCGTTTTGCATTCTTTAGAATGGCGATGCGAAACGAGATCGAGACGAATGACGAAGAGTTTAATACTAGAGTTGCGGCCGCTGTTGCGGGGCAAATGAGTGCGTTGGAAGAAAGAATGGATAGGAGGTATTCCAAATTTTGGGGTAGTAGTGAAATGGAGCGTTGTCTTAAGGGCTTCATGAGGACTAAACCCTCGATGTATGACGGGAAACCGGATCCTTTGGTAAGCACAACTTGGATATCGGATGTCGAAGGGTGTTTTCGTACTATTGAATGCCCTCCCGAGAAGAGGACGAGACTCGCTACTAGTTTGTTGCGGGGTAAGGCGAATGATTGGTTGGATGATAAGATTGATCTTGCCGGTGGCGAAACGTTTATGACTTTATCGTGGGACAAGTTTAAGAAGGAATTCTTTGAGGAGTTCCGGACTTCAGCCAGTTTGTGGGAATTGTGTAATGAGTTGCGAAATTTGCAACAAGGTTCTATGGACTTGAATACTCTCAAGACGACCTTTATGGCAAAGGCTCATTTTTGCCCGGAGTATTTGGGGAATGACCATTTGTTGATGCAAGATTTCTATCGGACCTTGAATGATGACTTGAAGAGTAAAATTAGCCTGGGTTAAGCGAAATCGTTTGCGGAATTATTCGCCTTGGCTAGAGGTTTCGAGTCGTATTCACGATCCAAGAAGAGTGAACCTGCAAGTGAGAGAATGGTTGTTTTGTATGGTGCTCCGAGTAAGAGGACTAAGGGTCCGAGTGTGAGCACGGGTGGTACACGGACGGGTATATCGGATTCTAATGCGTCTAGGTGTTACAATTGCGGCGTGAGGGGTCACAAGTCTTGGGAATGTCTGGTGCCAAAGGGGGATGGCGCAGTATGTTTCAATTGCCAAGAAGAAGGACATCGTAAGTCCGAATGTCCCGAGTTAGCGGTTCGGGGGCGGCAAGGAGACGTTAAGGTACGTTTCGTTTTAATAAATATGTCCTTTGATTATTTATTATATGCCGTTTGAGTTGGAGTATGTTAAATGCACCGTGTTGTGCATGTTATCGTCATGGGTGACGTTCCTAATGGAAGTACCCTATGGTGACGTTTTGATTATTGGGCGAAGGGCGTAAGACTTGGTGCAACCAAGCATTCCTTGGTATTTGGGAAATGTTTCTATCAAACCATGAAAATGGGTTTTGGTGTTCGGTCGTTAAGCGCGTGTTCGCTTTTATGTTGAAGTTGATGAACCATGAGGTTCGTTGGGTGGATTGGAACCCGAAAAAGATCGAGTGTTTGATCTCGATGTATGTTGGTAAAGGAGTTTACGTGACGCGACATTAGGTGCCTCTTTTATACCTACTAGCGTGGTGTTCGACTTCGATTGTGTTGTGGTTACATTGTACTTAGGATACCGGGAGAAACCCTTAGGTACATGAGTGACTAGGTGGAATTTGACAAACTAAAGCAATTGGATGATTGCGAGGGTATGGTTTGTGTAATTGTGGTACACTTTTCATTCAAAGTGTTTAAGGATTGATTGAAATCCTTCTTGTGCCCAAGATTGGAGCAAGATGTGGTGATGGGTCGTGTGAGCCCAATTGTTGGTAAAGTCTACCTTTGGTAGCATTGTACGAGTTGTGGGTATGGAATGTAGTTCCAAGTGGGGGAGTTACACTCCCGCACGAGGAGATCCTTAGGGTGAGAATTCGGATAATGCTTATGGTAGATCCGAAACTTATGTTGGGACCTAGTTTTGGTCGATTTGTGGTAGAGTACAATTTTGGTTAAATTGTACTTACGATTTTGGATTTAGAAATTATCATCGAGGTGGTAATGTGGTAAATCTCGTTGAGAGATAATGGACGTGTTTGGCGAGCAAGGTGAAATCCCTCGGTTAAGGGATGTGTGTGTCGGATTCTCTTTTAGAGAATTTTTGTTTTGTGCCTATGTTCGATATAGGTGGTTCTTGCTCGATTGTGTGAATGGTTAGTTGTATCTGTTAGGATTCACTATGGCGTAGCAGAGCGCGATGTTACGCTACTCGTTGTTCGAGGCCAAAAGGGCATTGATTGGTGAAACATGACCTTCGGGGTCCGCTGACTTCATCATGGTATTGTTGATTGGTGAAGCATGACCTTCGGGGTCCGCTGACTTCATCATGGTATTGTTGATTGGTGAAGCATGACCTTCGGGGTCCGCTGACTTCATCATGGTATTGTTGATTGGTGAAGCATGACCTTCGGGGTCCGTTGACTTCATCATGGTATTGTTGATTGGTGAAGCATGACCTTCGGGGTCCGCTGACTTCATCATGGTATTGTTGATCGGTGAAGCATGACCGTTCGGGGTCCGCTGACTTCATCATAGGAGTAGTGATATATCGGTGAAGCATGACCGTTGACGGGGTCCGCTGACTTCATCCGGTGTTGTGGGAACTATCGGTTGTTTTATACGCCGATGGTGGGGTCGTGAGGACCATGTTGTATGATTAGTGAGGTGTTAGCCTTGCTTCGCTCACATGTTGCTACGGGTGTGACGATAGTCGATTTTGTACACCTTGGGATTAACATTACCATAGTCGTTTTGGGCGTTATCGGTCTTAACCGTTTGTTATGATGTTATGGTAGTTGCGTATTGGTCGTATTGCGCACTACAAGGGATGTATAGTGATTGGTGTTATCCGTAAGGATTCGTTTGGTTCGGTCTTCATCGCTTCGGGTTGTTGACCTTAGGTTGAGACTTGGTTGTTTTTAGCATCGTACTCGGTAAGGGTATGCTAAGGAATTGATATCTCGATACGAGATTGGTTGAGTTTTCCCGATGTGAGGGATTGAGTTAGTGCTAGTGCTCGGAATTATGGAATTTGATAAATCGTGGGTGACGATTTAGCTGTTAAGGGTAACTCTTTGAGAAGAATTGTCTAAGGGATCGTTGTAGACTTCGGTTGTTGCGTGTATTGTACGTCTCGGGATGCGATCAAGTATGTAATTTGTCATTGGATTAACCATCGGGTTAGCGAATTTGTGGTAGAAGTCGGTTTGAAATGCATGTTCGACGACCATTGAGTGTGGGTCCGTTTGGGTTCGTGACTAGGATCACGAGGACGTGATCGAGTCTAAGTGGGGGAGAGTTGTAACACCCCGTTTTCCCCGTATATGATTTATAGGTGTATTGTGTATGTATGACAGGCGTATGAAGGGTTCGATACATGTTCGGGTGTTAAAGTCTTGTATGCGAGAAAATGAGTCAGGACACGTTGAGTGTCACGGCGCGACAAAGGGAGCCGCGGCACGGCGTTTCGAATGAATCCAGATCTGAAGTCCGATTAAAAATGATCCCAGACCTAGGCAAATGTCGCGGCGCGACATTTAAGGCCGCGGCGCGGCGATACGGGCAAACTGGCACCAGATTCTTGTAATATTAAATAAGGTTCAAGGGCAATTTGGTCATTTCACGTTTGAGCCAGATTTGAGGCTTTAACCTCATCCATTCATTTCATTTCCTAATTTCATTTTCCTTTTCTTTTCATTTTTCTCTCAAAACTCAAACACCCATTTGATTTCAAAGGGATTTTTGGAAAGGAAGAAGCGGGATTTGATCTTTGGCGTAGTTGACTAGGTTGTTCTTCTCGTTCTTAGCTACACGGTGATACTAGTGGTAAGCTCTAACTTCGAATTTTATTTTCGTGTTCATCATTCAAATTTGGGGCTTTTGATTGTATGATTCATAGATAGAACCCATTTAGTTGTTAATTGAAGGTTAACACCAAGATTCGGGTTTATAAGTGTTAAAGGCGGGTTTTGGGTTGGTTAATGATTTAACCATGTTTAAGACTTGTAAATGGTGTACAATCACTATCATTAGTGATTATTGGTGTTTTGAAGACTTTTAGGGTTTTCGTGGTTGACTAATTTTGACTAGAGTCAAAAGTAGGGGTTGTTGATGATTATGACCCGAATGTCGATTCGATGAGGTTTGTAAACTTAAAATGGATTAAGTTGAAGTATAAAACCGTGTTAAACATGTTTTGGTGTCAAAACTTGTAAATGGTGAGATTTTGACCTTATGGGTCAAATTTAGGGTTTATGGGCGATTTTGAGAACGATAAGTGTTTAACACTTGTGTTCGGGTTTAATTGGCATATTAGGACCATTATCACTTGTGTTAGTGATTATTGGGTAGTTTGGGCGCGGTTTGTCCTTGGAAGTGCATTTGGGTCGAAATTGCACTAAGTGTCGAATTGGGTTGGTTTGTAGATCTAATCTAAGTGTGTTGTTGAATTTGTGATAATGGATTAGGTACTTTCCATTGACGAGTTGCGGAATACTTGGAAGCATTTCTTTAAGGCGACAAGGTGAGTGTTAATATCCTATATGCATATGTATGTGTAGGATGGGTGCGGGTCGGGTGAAGTGGTTCTCGGTTATAGAGCTCACTTCACATATAGGTGGAATTGATGGACTTGTGTACATGTCCAATTGGCACGGATGTGCGTTTTGGTTGACCACCTTTGGCGAGGTGCACACTTCGTGTGTACATTATCACATGGGCTTGTGAGTGGAATAATTATATACGTATGTATATGAGTTATTTATTTGTGGGTATGGGTTGAAGTTCGATGTTGACGATATCATACCCTAGAGTATATTTGTGATGTTGATGAGGGTTTAAAGTTCGTTGTTGACGATACCTCATACGTATGGAATTAAAGTTCGGTGTTGACAATGCCATACGATTATTGTAGTGACGTTGATGAGGGTTTAAAGTTCGTTGTTGACGATACCTCATATGTGGGTTTAAAGTTCGGTGTTGACGATACCACATTAATATAGGCGAATGTGATTTAAGTTCGATGTTGACGATACTATTCGTTGGGCTAGCCATGAGATCTTGAGTACTATGGATGTTGTGAACATCGATGTTTGTCGTATTGTTGTATATATATATATATATATATATATATATATATATATATATATATATATATATATATATATATATATTAATGTATTGTTGTGGTGTAGCTTAATCTTCGGGTGTAGCTTATTGGCGTTGTTCATATCGTCGTTGGTGAGCTTATATTTTGTTGATGTATCTTTAGCTCGTTGCTTAGTGATCGTACGGTATGCTTAGTATTAGCTTATATTTTGTGGCGTGTCCATTTTATGCATATATATGTATGTAGTATATTTTCACTCACTAAGCGTTAGCTTACCCTCTCGTTGTTGATATTTTTATAGGTTCGCATGCTTGGCGGCTCGGGTGAGCTTGGGGATTAGAGATCTTGGCTAGGTTGCTTAGAAGATCTTGCTTTTGTACTCGATTAGGATTTGGGTAGTGTAGTCCCAAATCACCATGCTCGGTTTTGTGTAAACGTAACTAGTCGGGTCATAATGATTATAACCGGTTTATGATTTAACTACATATTATTGTATTGAGAAGTTTAAATTATTAATGTATGCTTTAAGTTCGTTGAACTTACTTTGATAACAAATATGTTTTGGTAAATGTGTAATGGGACCTAAAGTATTATTTGACGTATATTAAAAGGAAAAATTTTTATGGGCCGGTTTAATACGGGTTGGGATGTTTCAATTGTTGTATTTGTGACAACAATACAATCTTCATTCTCTGAGCTAACTTCAGGTAAAAGGTTTGCTTTTACTGGATTTTAGTGTTTTATCGTTATCTTCGTCCTTGACTTCATTCAGTGTCGATAGGTTATGGTATATTAAAAAAATAACTTATGTTTTGAAGTGAAACACAAGCAATCTTAAAGTTTTCGTGCTGGCTAGTCTTCTATGATGACTTGTCTTATATAAACCATGAAAAAACACACGAAGACATTGAGTTGTTTAGTAAATCTTAAACAAATAACCTATGTTGGTAATTTACATATACGTTTAATGTTATTTATAGATAATTGTCACCATTGAAAATAATCTCATAACATTTCTCCACTGGTGCTTCTTCTTCTTCCTTCTCTTCCCACGCTCTCTCTAGTCGTTGATTCTTCCGTCACCGGGCGTTCAAATTTTCTCAACGTCGATATCCTCTAGGTAGAGATCAATGGCGTTTCAGCTAACCTTTGATGTGTTTCCTGGTCCTCGGTATTTTCAGGAGGTGGGCCACCATTAGGTAGCGGTGTCATAGGTTTTGGGGGTTTCGACTTTGGTTTCAAGTTAGGAGTTCTTGGGTTCTATGTTGTTGGAGCAAATCGGATCTTCGGATCGATGTTTGAGTGAATTCGTGAACTTTCGGGAGTCGATTTAGTTAAACCAATCAAAGAACGATTGATTAGATCGATGCCTAGAGTCGTTAATTCGACTTGGTGGGTTTTGGATACGTTTTTGTAGAGAGAAAACATCTGGTAGGGTTGTGGAGGTGATGAAGTGATCAACCCTAAATGTGAAGCCATGCTCGCCTATTTATAGTGTTTGGGCCTTTCGTCAGTCAACAGACCCGTCTGTCGTCCGATTGGCCCGTCTAACTTTAATATGGCTTCGGTTGATATAACTAGGGACTTATTATGCATCAACAAACTCCCCCTAGGACCTAGTTCTATCAACATTCCTTCGTTACCCAGACTTATACACCATTATCTTTGTTGAGGATCAACACACTCCCCAAGGATGTGGCGTTACTTTCAGCTTCACTTGATTTCCCCTTATTCACCAATAAACTCCCTCATTTGGCACATATCCTCTCTCTTCATCTGTATCCATATCGTATTCCAGTGATAATCGCAAGTCGACACAATTACCAAGAAATACAATTTCTTGAACCTTTAAGTAAAATCTCTTTCGATACTCGGAGACTTATACTCACAATCTTCAAAGCTCACCAGTCATCAGATTAACCCTAACTAACGACTGTTGTGACTTTAGGTTCTTCAATCTCTTCAAATCTTCATATACGCAGCGGAAATTAAGATTTGACTTTGTTTGGCCCATAAATAATCAGAGATTCTGATTACCCCACAGTAACTTCTATTTCCTTCTAAAGCTTCAAAACCTGCACATGGTAACATCACGAAACACAATGACATATATAACCATTAGCACGTTAGATATAATCAATCTCCCATTTCTTTACAACATAACAATTATAATCATCAAAACGATTAATTAAGCAGCTATATTCCTTTCTCTCACGTACGCCATTCCTTCACATTCATCAGAACTTCATAAGCTCCAACTTAAACTCCTTCTTTCAGTTAACATAGCTCGTACGTATATCATCTTTGACATAATGTTGGTCATATAAAACATTTAGTTCAAACACACACTGGTTTAACCATTTTGACACGACATTTTTCACAAACATTCAAAACAAATTGTTTAAACATTTTCAAAACACTTTAACTTTTCAAACAAACCTTTAGCAACAGTCTGATACGTCAATTTGAATTCACACGAGTAACTAGAAAATATTTTTGTATTTTATAAACTTTATGCTAAAACACACCAAAAATCTTTTTGTATTTTTAGATATAAGTGCATGCAATTAAACTACAATAAATGTAAACTATATACAAACAGAAAATATAAAACATGTAGCAATGTAAACATAATGAACTAAAATCAAACACACTGAACTTCACATATTTTGCGAGATGTTAATCTTAACGGGGATCACTACTGAACAATAATAGTAACTTATCACCAGTCATTTCTTAAAATTAAGTACCTACATGTTAAATTTCTGATTATTGGTATCAATCCTCATTAGACATTCACAGACTTTCCTCTTAGACATATTGATGATCACGTTGGGATTTAATTACTTTAACATATTGTTATGCTAGATTTTAATCAAAGACTTAGTCCTCATTTGAGATTGCACGATTTATTAGGTAGTCAATTGAGCACAAATCTATTGACGCTGTCCGTTATCACATCGATGTACTTTCGATCTAACTGAACAGAAAGATTCTCACGGCGTTTCGAATAACCCTATCAGCCTTTGGCTTCTGCCTTAAACTCATACTTTTCAATCCAGTTGACTCGGCAAATATCAGAGTATGTTGAATCATCTGAATGGGCGCATTACTTGTCGTGGGTATATCAAAGTGCAATGATATACCTGATGACCCCATGCTTGGTAATTATTCTTAACGTTATTGGTGGAAACGGATGTTTGAAAGACAGTGCTTTCTTTATGAGTGAGATGTCAGAATACCCTCAAGAAAGTATCTCTCCCAATCTAGGCCTTACTAGGCACAGTCCCATACCATAGACAATAATTGAGAGGTCCAGCTATACTTGAAGCTTAGTGGATTAGAATGATTCGAGTTCTTCAATTTAAGGTAACTTCTTCCATCCATGGTGATGTGAATAAACAATCTTCTGTTCTTGAAACACTTCATTATCGCAGACTTGTATAGATTCTTGAGATTACATACAGTTCATCATTATCTTTGAATTCGTGATGCATCAACCCGAAATACAATTATTTATCTATTTTACATTCTTTTCATATATTTTTTTAATTTTTTTTCTTTCATTTTTTCATTTTTTCATCTTTTTTTTTTCTCGTTTTTTCATTTTTGCGATGATGCACCACAGTCTTTGACATTAAGTAGATTCTCGAGTTGTCGACTGCCTTCAAACTTTGGTCTTGACCTCATCTCTCTAATTGTGATATCGCATACTCAAACCATTCATTGTCTGTGACACAGGGCTGCACTTTTCAAACCGTTCAAAGAAAAGACACTCCCTTTTAGATAAACCAATTATTTGAGTGATTAGTTTCGATTAAAGCATTAAAGGTCAATATAAATTGGTGTGCACCAACTTAACAGACAACCCTCAGCTCAGTATTGATCTTTTGAAATCCCATCATAGTAATTACACTGAATGGTAGAGGAACATTTGATTATTGCTTGGGGATATCCAACATCAACTTTCTCTAATGATTATAAGTCGTAGTAGGGGAGATCCTCAATCGACTGTTGATTTCCTCAACAATTATTTCTAGATACATTTTCAGTGATAATTAGGTGACTACCCTCAACCGCTGTAAATCTTTCCATGATTTCCTTATCCCGATATTTACAAGTTCTTAGTGTGATCATCTCAATCTAGGATTTGGTCACTAAAGCCTACCAATAAATCACGAACTTAACATATACAACTTACCTTATACGCAGAACAATAAACATGCAAATTCAGTAATGCTATTGTCTCCCCACAGATAGATCAACTACTCATTTTCAAGATTTTCTATTTTTTTTATGTTACCATTTTCTCCCCCTAAAATACTAAAATCGAATATCTTTTTGGCTTTTTGAATTTTAACTATACAGAAACATAAGAAAATATGCAACATAGAAAATAAAATTAGCATGCAAAGTAGCAAATATCCTAATTATCATGCAAACAAAGAAAGATGCAGATGCAACAAAGCAAGCAGAAAAAACATAAAAAATTGGTTACTCATATGATGTTTCGTGTGATGACAATTTCAGACTGAATTTTGACACCAAATGACGTTATTTCACGGGTTCTACACTGACTTATGTAGAAGCCATCTACATACGTTTCATTTCGGGTTGCACACTAAAGTATATGCAAGCCACCATTCTTGGGCAGTTATGTGCTGGACCGCCCCATTGTCGACAATTCAGGTACTATCAACAAGGTTAAACAAACATGACAACCTGCACAAATATCAAAAACAAAATTAATTCAAAGTGGTAAGCCAAGCCCGAATGGCAGTGGGTTTCCCGTCAACACCGATAACATGTAGATCCACCCATTTTCATGTGGATCCCGATGGGTTGTAATCACATCATCACCGCTTGAACTACTACCTCCTACAGATTTAGATATCCATACATGACGTTTAGAAGGCGATTGTTTATGATAAAATGGTGTTTTATTAACATCAATGGGCGTGGAAATCTCAACAGTTGGAGTAAAAACACGATTCTTAACAGGTGATGTTGAACTATTTTTGAAAAATCTATTATTCCTCCATTTTGATCTAGACGAATTTTCATTAAACGTTTGGTTCAGGTCAACCTTCCTATGTGGTGTACGCAAATGGTTCGGACATTTCCAAGCAACATGTCCATATTCTCCACCATCAAAACATATCCTACGATCTACAAACTTTCTAGGACGGTGAGTCCTTCTCTCTTTGAAAATTAGTTTTTGTTTAGCCTTTCGTCTATGTGGTGGGATGTACGCACTTTTGAGATTTGGAGTCTTTAGAGGAACACCAGGAATAGTTTGATACTCTAGTTCCTCTTTCTTAGGAGAAGTGACAGGTTTGGTCGTTGGATTGTGATCAGACATAACCTTTGGTTTTGATTTAGACTTAGAGGATTTGGGTTTAGAAGCTTTTCTTGATTTTGAATCAGGTTTGTCAACAGGTTTTGGCACAGGGGTGGACTCAGGTATTGATGCTAAACCTAGAGTACTAACCTCATCCTCAGAAATCACATCCTCAACACTGCCCTCAACAAACTTAGGTGGTGAATTACATGATGGTCTCAAGAAATCCTCCTCCTCAAAACTAGGACCTTTAACAAACTTAATTGATGAACGGTTCCTAATTCTGATTGGTCTCTGATTAGCAGAGTTTTTCAGAATAGTCACTGGCTTGGGATTTGGCTTGCCAGTACTATCGTTCTTCGAGATTTCTGCCTTATCAGTCTTTTCTACTCCTACTTTAGGAGTCTTAGAACTATCTATCGCCTTACCCTTATCCTGTTCAGTCTCAATGGGTAGAATCGGAACATAGTCCTCTCCGAACTGTTTCTCAGGTGGAGAGAAACTATAGTCATGTTCCTTTTTGTTTAAGATGAAACATTTGCACCCGGACACTCTAAGATGACTTACGGTTGGTTTTCTACCATTTAAGATTTCATAAGGTGTTTTATCGATTGATGGTCTAATTAAGACTCTATTTTGAATGTAGGTGGAGGTGGCAACGGCTTCACTCCAAAACTTTTGAGGTATTGATTGTTCATTTAACATTGTTCGACTCATTTCTTGAAGAGTTCGATTTTTCCTTTCAACAACCCCATTGGATTGAGGTGTACGAGGAGCCAAGAAATTATGAGAAATACCATTTAAATCACAAGACTCCAAATTGAGCATCATTATCAAATTCTCTACCATGATCCGTTCTTATTGTTACTCCAATACAACCAAGCAAATTTTGTATCTTAGTAGCAAAAATTATAAATCTTTCACATGCTTCATTCTTATGCTTTAGAAATAGTGTCCATGTATATCTTGAGAGATCATCTACTATTACAAAGGTATAAAAATTTCCTCCATAACTTTGAACGGCCGATGGCCCAAATAAATCCATGTGTAAAAGTTCTAGACATCTTTTAGTAGAGATAAAGCTCTTAGTTTTATGACTTGCATGTACTTGTTTTCCTACTTTGCATGCATCACAAAAATGACTTTCATATTTCAATTTAGGCTAGTCTCTAACTATATCCTTTGAGGATATGTTATGAATTAGCTTCATATTAGCATACCCTAGTCTCCTATGCCACAAGGTAGTTGATCAAACCAAAATCGTTAGGCGTGATTAGATTTCTGGTTTGAGTGCTTAATTTGGGAAAAAGAGTAAGTCGAATGTTTTAACTCCAATAATTGTGCAAACCCCGATTTAGAATCTGGACTCCAAGGGCGTAAAACAATCGATTGAATTAGCCTTATTCGATCGGAATCGAATAAGCTAATATCTAAGAGTGAGGATTAATTCCAACGATGATCGGAGTACCGGCCGGAATTGGTTTAACGACTGGAGTGATGTTACCGCAATTGATTTGGGCAGAGTAACATTAATGCATCCAGTGTTGTGTGAATGAAAGATCTTGTTTATGTATTTATAGATGTTTAGGAGGGAATGGTGACGTGGCACATGTCCCTTTCTTGGTTGTAACAAACTTGGTCAATCCCGAGGGGTGACGTGGCACCTGTCCCTTTCGTGGGGAATAACAAATCCTAACGAACTTCCCTAGATTTGCGGGCTGATGTGGCATGCAACTTGCTTGCATGCTCGTTCCGTTATCAGGTGATTATTCCAGGACAGAGCGTCTTTTTCGGGGTAGTGCACTTTCTCCGGGACAGAGTGCTTGTCCCGGGAGAATATCTTCTTGTCAGGTTGGAATGCCATGATGGTACTGACGATAGGTTGATTCCAGTTAAGGCATCACGGTGCTCTCAGTCTAGCCGGGTGGGTCTTCGCCGAACACTTGTTCTAAGTGTTTCTTCACGGTTGTGATTATGATGACTGGTTTCGCAACGCTTGATTATGATTGTCATGACCGGCTGTATGGTGCCGGTTGTGTGTATGTCATCCGGGTTCTTAGTCTTGCCATTTGTCCGTCATGGTAGAATATCCAGGAAGATGTCAAACGGATGTCGAAAAGGGAGTCGACAACCCGGGATGCGTAGTACCGGGTAAGATTTTTGCCGAGATGCTTGCCTATTTTGAGACGGATCATTATGCGTATCATTAGTAGTAGTATCATGTATAGATGTCAGACAAATATCTATATGTTTGAAATCATCCAATTTGCATGTATAAAGACCTTTCTTCCTAATTCCATTTATGACACTTTTACCATCTTTTATTATGTGTGAGGAATTTTAGTAAATGTCATGTTATATCCTTTATCACATATTCTTTCTATACTTAGCAAGTTAAAACTTAGATTTTTAATGTGTAATACATTATCAAGTATAATCTTTTGATTAGTAATGTTATCTTTACCGACGATTTTTCCTTTCACATTGCCACCAAAGATTACATCACCTCCATTGTGCTCCATATACTTTGTGAAGAACTCTTTGTAGCTCGTCATGTGTGTTATACATCCATTATCAATTATCCACTCTTCATTTTGTACAACACCATTGAGACAAACCTCATTATCGGTTTGTCCGACTTGCGATGCCTTGTCGTCATCACTCGGAATGTCAATGGCCATGAGACACGTTTCCTTTCCTTCTTTTTGTGTGTCGTTTTCTTCATCATCCCATGCGCCTCCAAAAAAAGCCTTTTCATTCTTTCTCTTAGGACATTCACTTATCAAGTAGTTTGGGTCACCGCACCCGAAGCATTTTCGTACAAACTTTTTCTTGGAATCCAATGGCATTTTCTTTTGTTCCATTAGAGGGCGAACATGGTTTCCCGGCCTTCGATAAAATTTCTTAAATGAGCGAACAATAAATGCAAGTTGTTCATCATCATTTAGAATATCATCATCTTCATCATCGATGTCATATTCATCATGAATCTTGGCCTTTAGAGCGATTAACTTGTTCTTTTCTCTCTTGGCCTTTTCTACCTCATCATCTTTATCTAGTATAACCTCATGTACTTTGAGATTTTCAATGAGTCCATCTAGAGTTAACTTCTCCGTATTCTGTGATTCGTCAATTGTCGTCACCTTTGGTAGAGCCCTTAAGAATTTTCGAACATATTGCTTATCCGTGTAGATTGTACCTAGAGCTTTCAAACTTGAACAAATATTATTAAATCTAGTGTAGGCACTATCTATCTTTTCATAATCTTCAATGGAAAATTGTTCATATTTAGTTATAAGCAATTCTACTTTATTTTCTATGACTTGTGGGTTTCCATGATGGGTAACCATGATACTATCCCAAATTTCCTTAGCACTACCCATCATAAAAACTCTCTCATATTCTTTCCTAGGCAAAGCATTAAAAATGATCATTTTAGCTTCGTAGTTTTTGCCTAATTCTACTTTGTGTTCCTTAGTCCATTCTTCCTCGGGTATATATATTTTAGTTTTATTATCATCAGCAAACTTAAATGGAACATAATCACCTTTAGTAATAATGTTTCAATAGTGTATATCTTTGGAGCGGACATACATTTCAAATCGATGCTTCCAATAGCAAAATCCTTCACTTTCAAGAAGTGGAGGCCTTTGCATGGAGCATCCTTCACTATAGTTTAAGTTCTCAAATTTTTGTTCCATGATCTTAAACTCTAAGATTTGAAAAAATTAGTCTTAATTTCAAATTAGTAATTTTTAACAAAACGCTTAGAGCAACCTGTGACGACCCGGAAATTTCTGACCAAATTTAAACTTAATCTTTATAGGATTTCAATACGATAAGCAAAGTTTGTAATGTTGAGGCTCAAAACTTTTGAACTGTTTACATAGTTTCATTTAACCATTCGACCATTCCCGATGATTCACGAACAACTGGTTGTAAATAAATATGTATATATGTAAGAATTTAATACCCAATGTAAGCTACTATATATATAATTATTAAATGCTACATAATTAATAAATTGTATATATAAAGTGTAAATACAAGTTAAGAATATAGTCGTTATTATAACCATGTTATTTCTTTCATTATAATACTAACACTAATATCAAAATCAATATCAGTTTTATGTATATATTATAATTGTAATCTAAATATGATCAGTTATTATAATTGTTATCATTATGTATTTGTATTATAATTATTGTTAGTATTAATATTATTTTATCATTATTTATTATTTATTATTATAAATCTTTACCAATAATATTACTGATAATATTATTATTGGTATTATTGATTATTAATAATAATAGTATTAATATAATTATACAAGTTAGTTATCAAATTTAAGAATGTGATATATATATACATATATGTATGAACAAAATATAAATACAAATATATAAAAACATATACACATATAAAAAAATACAGGTTTATATATATAGAAAAATATATATAATTACGGTTATAACTATTTTAAAATAAATATATACGTATGCAAGATCATAGGATCCTAAAAGCTGTTCTAAATCACTGTCAAACTGTATCTGATTGAAAGATACTGCTTCTAATTGTTGAAGTTAAACAGAAACATTCCAAATCCTGTTTAACCTCACTTGCAAATTTCAATTCTTCTGTTTTTGAGTTAACCTTCTGTCGACCTTCACACAATATTTGACAAATGAATTATCCAATGATATGGGTGAGAAAAATTAAACTCTTACTGATATCAATTTCAATCAACTCAATTGGTTGAGTTTAAAACCAGAAACATATTTTTTCTTTTTAGTTTTTGCTCGACAACTCTGTTTCCTGTTACTAAATTCAAAGGCTCGATTTTAAATGATATTTCAAAATGTAAAAATGCTAATCTGTTAGGAATCCCATATGAAAACTCTCTGTCAAGTTTCAAATCCTAATTCTTGTTATCGATCTCTAATTCTTGAGTCAAAGTTAAAATTTCAAAAAGGTCAAACTTTTGTTCATCACCAATTTCGAATGCAAATCGATGTTTCTGATTCAATTGAGGTTACAGTTAGATTATAGGAAGGGTTTGAAACATCTTCTATGTTTCGATCTTTATCTAAAACACATTTAAACGTCAAATTTGATTTATGGTTCATAACGAGTTTTATAGTTCTGTACAGCGAAATTTTTTTAAATCTTTTATTGATTTAATGAATTCACTAAGTCTCTAAATGTTTCTGTACTCTTTCTCAAATCGTATTTTCATCCTTAAATTTGTTATAAGTGATTATACTTGAATTCCCTGGTCGACCATGTAATCTGTTGAAGAAGAAGGGAAGTTAAAACAGGAAATTAGTTAAATAAATTTGGGATTCTTATTATATCAGAAAGTAGAAACAGCGGATTGGTTTGTGGTGTTAACGGGTATTCGGGAGGTCGCGGGTTCGAGTCTCGTTGGGGGCAATTCTTTTTACACAAAGCTTTAAAGGGTATAAATCTTTTATTTTTTTATTTCTATTATTATTTTTATTATTATTATTATTATTATTATTATTATTATTATTATTATTATTATTATTATTATTATTATTATTATTATTATTATTAATTATGGTTATCATAAGTATTATGATTATTATTATTAATACCATTACTAATGAATGTATTATTATTTTTTAACATGACTAGGATTATTATTAGTACCATTTATTAGTTATTAGGATTATTATTATTATTAACCTAAGTATCATTATATAAATATTAGAGTTATTATTATTATTATCAACATGTGTATTATTATAAATATTATCAATATTATTATTGTGATTACAATTATTAGTATTGTTATTATTAAAAATTACTATTACTATTATTATGGTTAAGTTAATTATTAATAATAATATGATAATGCCATTACATATTATTATCATTTAAAACGAGTATTATTAACAAAACCGTAAATATTATTATCACTATTAATATTAATACTAAGATTATTATTATTGTTACCAAGAACATGATTATAAGCATTAGTAGTTGTATTATCATGAGTATTACTATTAGGTAATTACTAATATCGTTATCATAACCCTAGTTACAATTATAATTATTATTATTATTGTTATTACTAATATTATTATCAAAATAGGTATTATTATTATTAAATACTATGATTATTAATATTATCTTTATTAATCTCAAAAACTACATTTTTAAGCAGATAAATATTTTGTACATAAAATATACCTATTACTTATACTATAATTATATTAAAATTTCATATAACTATATATATCAAACTTACTAATATTATTTATACAAATACTTACAAATAACAAACTATTAATTTTTAAATATAATATTAAACAAGTATGGATATATTAATATAACTATATAAATAATAACCATTTTGAATATAAACACAAATAAAATATATAATATATAATTTAAGATATAATAAATTGTTCGATTACGATTATACGTTTTAATATATACATACCAATGATATAGGTTCGTGAATCCGAGGCCAACCCTACACTTGATAAATGACGTCATATGTATTTTTACTACAAAATACAGTACAGTGAGTTTCATTTGCTCCCTTTTTAAATGCTTTTGCAATATAAATTTTTGGGACTGAGAATACATGCACTTTTATAAATGTTTGACGAAATAGACACAAGTAATCGAAATATTCTATGGTTGAATTGTTATACCGGATATCACCCTTGTTGAACTTGGTAGCCTAAGAATTGGTGTTTATTATAATTGCCACCAATTGACGCGAATCCTAAAGATAGATCTATGGGCTTTGACACGCCCCAGTCAGAGAATTTGAACTAATTTATTACTTCGATATTTATATATGGGGATATTCTAGATGCATTTTGTTAATGTCGGTTACCAGGTGTTCAATCCATATGAATGATTTTTATGCAGATGCATGATATTTATGAGAAATGAAATGAAAATCTCGTGGTCTATTAAATTAATGGAAATGATTGTTTATGATAAACTAATGAACTCACCAACCTTTTGGTTGGCACTTGAAAGCATGTTTAATCTCAGGTATGAAAGAAATCTTTCGCTGTGCATTTGCTCATTTTAGAGACATTACTTGGAGTCATTCATGACATATTTCAAAAGACGTTGCATTCGAGTCGTTGAGTTTATCAAGATTATTATTAAGTCAATTATAGTTGGATATATTATGAAAGGATATGCATGTCGTCAACTTTTGATGTAAAGAAAGTTTGTCTTTTTAAAAATGAATGCAATGTTTGTAAAATGTATCATATAGAGGTCAAGTACCTCGCGATGTAACCAAATGTAATGTATTCGTCCAGATGGATTAGAACGGGTCATGAAAGTTGGTATCAGAGCGGTGGTCTTAGCGAACCAGGTCTTGCATTAGTGTGCCTAACTGATAGTTATTTAGATGCATTAGTGAGTCTGGACTTCAACCGTGTCTGCATGTCAAAAGTTTTGCTTATCATTTCGTGTCAAAAAATCATCTACTTATCATCCTTAGTAAATTACCTGTTTATCATTCCTAGTCTAGACACATCTTACTGCATTGATTGCATGAATAGTGTATTGGTAAATCCATATCTTAGCATATCTGATTACTGTAGACTTTATCTGACACGTTTCCTTAATTTCCTCCGTAATCTACGGGATCTTCTGTACTATATTAGATATTCTATATAATTAGAATATTATCCTATAACCGAATATCATTTCATATCGAAAATCCTCTACCTGGTCATAAGAGATGGATACTACACCTAGCTTGGATTCCATTAGTTCCGGAAGCAATTTCGAGATGCGTATTGAAGTAGACTCCGAAGTCAATGAACCCGAAGTGTCTCCACCATTTAGCTATTTTGGGTCCGAGACTTACTCACTCGATGGAGAAATGAAGAAGGCGAGCACTACCGCGAACCAAACTTACCTCCTAACATCGGAGAAAATGATGTACTCATCGGCGAACCTATGCGCAACACTGTATTCACCCTTCTTGCTAAAGTTTTCCACCTCGAAGGTCGCATTACTACAATCTCAGAAAATATTCAACCTCTACTTCCGAATACCAATCGAAGGGGAATATTAGAAGAAGTTAGGGAACTTCGAATTGATAATTAAGATCTATCGAATCAGATGAGTGGATGGATAGAAATGATAGAGGGTAGGATAGAAACCCTGACAAGAATGGTGCGTGATTTACAAGCTATACTTACTACACCAACATCATCACCAACCTCAGCACCAACAATACTTGTAGCTCTGACAGCAACAGTACCACCATCAGCAGCACCAGCAGCATAACCAGTACCAACATCAACAACATCATCACACGTCTCAACCTCGCAATCTATACCTCAAGCATAATCATCGTTCTACGAATCGTTCTACATAAACTATCTTCGTCCTTCATGGCGATTATGTAATCTCTATTGTTTTAGAGATTATGTACTCTAGTTCTAGCCGTAAATCTAATGAGTTTAATATCACATTGACTCATTAAATCCATGATTACGTCTGAAGAAAATATATATGTATATATGTTTTCATAAAGATTGTAATTAAAATTTTTATTGTACAAACTGTTAATGGTGAAAATATTTTAACGGGTAGGTAATACCCAAGGAATATTTAGATTTCACATTAATAAGTTACATTGTACATTCTTCGAATCTGATTCAACAGTCATTTACTATCCTACTTACATCCACAGATATATGTATCCGTTCATCGCAGAATAACCATTTTTATTCAAATTCATATTTGGATTTTAATTTATCAGAATCCAACAAGTGGCATAATGAAGAAAACATTGGACAAAATAAAATTTGTTAGAAACAAACAAATTAACTATGAGAAATTTTGTTAAGAATCAACGCTAACTGTTCCTAGCTAACTGTTAATTCCGTATTACCTTTTATTTATCGCAATTTATTTATCGCAATTTTAATTCTCGAAATTTTATTTATCATCATTTAATTTCTGTTATTTATTTTACGCACTTTAAATATCGGGACACGTATACAAGGTTTTGACATATCATATCGACGCATCTATATATATTATTTTTAATAACTATAGACACTCTATATGCAGTAATGCTAGAGTTAGCTATACAGGGTTGATGTTAATTCTACAATAATATATATACTTTGAGTTGTGATCGAGTCTGAGACATGTACACGGGTCACGATATGTATTAATTAATTCGAATATTATATATTAAACTATATATGAATTATTAGACTGTTAAATGTGGACTATCGACTGTGGACTAATAACATTGGACAATTAAAATGAATTAAAATATTGATTATAACATACAAAACTAAACATCTCTTCAAGTTTGCCACTTGATTTCATCTTAAACCTCATTTGTATCCTGACGATTACAATCTGCGTTCAAATCTTTCATGATTCTTGAAAACACCTCAATCGAGAGGATGAACCAACCGAACTTCATCTACGGAAGAAAAGATTGATACATATAGTTATTCACCTGAAAAACACTCAAAACCTAAGTAAACGTTTAACACGTATCTGTGCTAGCTCCTTTGGCATTGTTATTACCGAAAATAGCATTCCAATTCTTTTTCAAAGTAGTCAGTTTTGTCACAGCTCCAGCAAGTCAACTTCGACTTTTCAGTCGAAACAGCCTTATTATAAACTTGATATATACGTTGCCTTTTCGCCATCGTTACCGGGGAACCGCTTATATTCCACCACATTACAGTAAACTTATCAGCAACTGTAATGATCTAGGATTTTCCGAAAAATCATTATATTTATCAAAACCCCATCATTTACTCATCTGCATCTTGTAACAAGAATTTCGATACGAATCATCGGGAATTAGCAATAAGTATTTTGAAATCTCGCAGCATGCCTATGCCAACAGTTATATGTGTACATATAACGTCTATCATCTGAACTTACATGCTTGAATGTGAAGTTTCTGAAAAACACCCCGAACTGCGAACTAGTCCTCGAAATGCTGATGAAGCAGCAAAAACCGTAAACGACCTTAATCGTCAGAAGTTTTATGATAAAGAATAGTATGTTGGAAAAGCTCAGAAAAGTTGGAACTGGAAAACGGATTGAGCTAACCACGAAGGAGACCAAGGACAAATACAAGGACCATACCCTATATTCAAAGAATCCAGGTAATTCTGGATCCGTTGAAATCTTTAGAGAATATCTTGCTTCGAAGTCATGTTAAAATCTTGCGGAAAATTTTTCTTCATCAACCTTCGAACTTGGAAATTCCAAAATATCATCATAAATATCTTCGATATTTCTGAGGATATTTTCTTAAATATTCTTGTCCGAGATTATATACCTCTTCGTGCATCCTGTGTTTCATTATATTGGAAACTTCTGTAAAATCTAAGTTTAATTTATGAATGAATTCTGGAGAAATGTAAAAAAATTGATGCATGAATTAGTATAATATAATGACACTTGATCAACGTGATTATATTACAGTAAGTCATGCTGAGTTTCTAATGAAACATGATGATTCACGGACTATAACATCATCATATGTCATGTTACATAACTCTTTCATTCTGTATAACTTCTGAACATATCAAGAAAATATGTTCTTGATAGTTCTATTCTCAGTGATTCTGGTAATTTGACAAATCAAATCGTGCGATCACGTTCTTTCTTGCTTAGAACATGGAGTTCATTCAAAACTCCATATTTATGAATTCTGGACCATTACTCGCTTTACTAGAGGTCGAGAAGATAATAAAAAGGCAAAGAGCTCCAAAATATAAGAGAAAATATAAAGCTCAATAATAACACGAAGGTTACAAACCGTGGATATTAATACGAATAGTAATATAAAGACACGGTATAATTAAGAATAGTATCACCCCAAGGTAATAGTAGAAGTAAACAGATTCTTCAAGTGGAAGATTGAAAAGAAGGATGACAGAAATGATAATTAGTAAAATATCAAGGATTAGAACGGGATTAAGCATTTTCACAATCTATTGGATGTATGAACTAAGAAAGAAAGTATAGGAATGGTGAAAATAATGGAACGTAAGAGTTTAATTTATAATGGAAATTCCAGACAGAGTAATCAAGTCAGATCTCCACATTTAATTAGAGAGATCCTGATTTCCTTATTCGCCGAAGAATCAGATCTTATAGATTTCCAAAGATTTTCTTTTAAATTCCTTGAATTCCGGAATTCAACCAAGACAACGTCAAAAGTTAAGACGAAACTTTATTTATTCATCTCACTCTTTTATGATAGCTTCATTCGTGCTCTTTGAATAATCAAATTGTTTTATCCATATTACTCAATGATGATAAAACTCTATTTATCAGCTCATATTCGTCATAAAAGTATTTTTATGGTTAACTATGATGACCTCACTCAAATTTCGGGACGAAATTTCTTTAACGGGTAGGTATTGTGTCGACTCAGAAATTTTTGACCAAATTTAAACTTAATCTTTATAGGATGTCAATACGATAAGTAAAGTTTGTAATGTTGAGTCTCAAAACTTTTGAACTGTTTACATAGTTTCATTTAACCATTCGACCATTCCCGACGATTCACGAACAATTGGTTGTAAATAAATATGTATATATGTAAGAATTTAATACCCAATGTAAGCTACTATATATATAATTATTAAATGTTACATAATTAATAAATTGTATATATAAAATGTAAATACAAGTTAAGAATATAGTCGTTATTATAACCATGTTATTTCTTTCATTATAATACTAACACTAATATCAAAATCAATATCAGTTTTATGTATATATTATAATTGTAATCTAAATATTATCAGTTATTATAATTGTAATAATTATGTATTTGTATTATAATTATTGTTAGTATTAATATTATTTTATCATTATTTATTATTTATTATTATAAATCTTTACCAATAATATTACTGATAATATTATTATTGGTATTATTAATTATTAATAATAATAGTATTAATATAATTATATTAGTTAGTTATCAAATTTAAGAATGTGATATATATATATATATATATATACATATATGTATGAACAAGATATAAATACAAATATATAAAAACATATACACATATAAAAAAATACAGGTTTATATATATGAAAATATATATATAGAAAAATATATATAATTACGGTTATAACTATTTTAAAATAAATATATACGTATGCAAGATCATAGGATCCTAAAAGCTGTTCTAAATCACTGTCAAACTGTATCTGATTGAAAGATACTGCTTCTAATTGTTGAAGTTAAACCGAAAGATTCCAAATCCTGTTTAACCTCACTTGCAAATTTCAATTCTTCTATTTTTGAGTTAACCTTCTGTCGACCTTCACACAATATTTGACAAACGAATTATTCAATGATATGGGTGAGAAACATTTAACTCTTACTGATATCAATTTCAATCAACTCAATTGGTTGAGTTTAATACCAGAAACATATTTTTTCTTTTTAGTTTTTGCTCGACAACTCTGCTTCCAGTTACTAAATTCAAAGGCTCGATTTTAAATGATATTTCAAAATGTAAAAATGCCAATATGTTAGGAATCCCATATGAAAACTCTCTATCAAGTTTCAAATCCTAATTCTTGTTATCGATCTCTAATTCTTGAGTCAAAGTTAAAATTTCAAAAAGGTCAAACTTTTGTTCATCACCAATTTCGAATGCAAATCGATGTTTCTGATTCAATTGAGGTTACAGTTAGATTATAGGAAGGGTTTGAAACATCTTTTATGTTTTGATCTTTGTCTAAAACGCATTTAAACTTCGAATTTGATTTATGGTTCATAACGAGTTTTATAGTTCTGTACAGCGAAATTTTTTTAAATCTTTTATTGATTTAATGAATTCACTAAGTCTCTAAATGTTTCTATACTCTTTCTCAAATCGTATTTTCATCCTTAAATTTGTTATAAGTGATTATACTTGAATTCCCTGGTCGACCATGTAGTCTGTTGAAGAAGAAGGGAAGTTAAAACAGGAAATTAGTTAAATAAATTTGGGATTCTTATTATATCATAAAGTAGAAACAGCGAATTGGTTTGTGGTGTTAACGGGTATTTGGGAGGTCGCGGGTTCGAGTCTCGTTGGGGGCAATTCTTTTTACACAAAGCTTTAAAGGGTATAAATCTTTTTTTTATTTCTATTATTATTATTATTATTATTATTATTATTATTATTATTATTATTATTATTATTATTATTATTATTATTATAATTATTATTATTATTATTATTAATTATGGTTAGCACAAGTATTATGATTATTATTATTAATACCATTACTAATGAATGTATTATTATTTTTTAACATGACTAGGGTTATTATTAGTACCATTTATTAGTTATTAGGATTATTATTATTATTAACTTAAGTATCATTATATAAATATTATAGTTATTATTATTATTATCAACATGTGTATTATTATAAATATTATCAATATTATTATTGTGATTACAATTATTAGTATTGTTATTATTAAAAATTACTATTACTATTATTATGGTTAAGTTAATTATTAATAATAATATGATAATGCCATTACATATTATTATCATTTAAAATGAGTATTATTAACATAACCGTAAATATTATTATCACTATTAATATTAATACTAAGATTATTATTATTGTTACCAAGAACATGATTATAAGCATTAGTAGTTGTATTATCAAGAGTATTACTATTAGGTAATTACTAATATCATTATCATAACCCTAGTTACAATTATAATTATTATTATTATTATTGTTATTACTAATATTATTATCAAAATAGGTATTATTATTAAATACTATGATTATTAATATTATCTTTATTAATCTCAAAAACTACCTTTTTAAGCAGATAAATATTTTGTACATAAAATATACCTATTACTTATGCTATAATTATATTAAAATTTCATATAACTATATATATCAAACTTACTAATATTATTTATACAAATACTTACAAATGACAAACTATTGATTTTTAAATATAATATTAAACAAGTATGGATATATTAATATAACTATATAAATAATAACCATTTTGAATATAAACACAAATAAAATATATAATATATAATTTAAGATATAATAAATTGTTCGATTACGATTATACGTTTTAATATATACATACCAATGATATAGGTTCGTGAATCCGAGGCCAACCCTACACTTGATAAATGACGTCATATATATTTTTACTACAAAATACAGTACAGTGAGTTTTATTTGCTCCTTTTTAAATGCTTTTGCAATGTACATTTTTGGGACTGAGAATACATGCACTTTTATAAATGTTTGACGAAATAGACACAAGTAATCGAAACATTCTATGGTTGAATTGTTATACCGGATATCACCCTTGTTGAACTTGGTAGCCTAAGAATTGGTGTTTATTATAATTGCAACCAATTGACGCGAATCCTAAAGATAGATCTATGGGCTTTGACACGCCCCAGTCAGAGAATTTGAACTGATTTAGTACTTCGATATTTATATATGGGGATATTCTAGATGCATTTTGTTAATGTCGGTTACCAGGTGTTCAATCCATATGAATGATTTTTATGCAGATGCATGATATTTATGAGAAATGAAATGAAAATCTTGTGTTCTATTAAATTAATGGAAATGATTGTTTATGATAAACTAATGAACTCACCAACCTTTTTGTTGACACTTGAAAGCATGTTTATTCTTAAGTATGAAAGAAATTTTTCGCTGTGCATTTGCTCATTTTAGAGACATTACTTGGAGTCATTCATGACATATTTCAAAAGACGTTGCAATCGAGTCGTTGAGTTCATCAAGATTATTATTAAGTAAATTATAGTTGGATATATTATGAAAGGATATGCATGTCGTCAACTTTCGATGTAAAGAAAGTTTGTCTTTTTAAAAACGAATGCAATGTTTGTAAAATGTATCATATAGAGGTCAAGTACCTCGCGATATAACCAAATGTAATGTGTTCGTCCAGATGGATTAGGACGGGTCATGAAACAACCGCTCTAATACCAATTGTAAGTAACTAGAGGGGGGGGTGAATAATTACTTAGTCGATTTTTAAAGATTTCTTTACGTTTCTTGAACTTGAACTTAATATAGTGTGATTTGAAATGTTTGTTCTCAAATAATACTAAAAAGATATATATATTTAAAGATATAATCAAAAAGATAAGGGAAGAGAAAACAAACACAACGATTTATAGTGATTCAGGAAGATGTTAACTAATCTTCCTTAATCCACTCCTCGATTCTACGAATTGAGATTTTTCTTCACTATGATACTCCAAACTCGGCAGAGTGTCCGAATACAACACTAGTACTTCGATAAGTCGCAACTTATGAACTCTTACGTCCATTTGAAGACTTCACAAACACCTATAGATCTTACCACAAGATCCTAATGAACTATCCTAGTGAAAACACAACTACCTTCTAGATCCATTTAAGAAGATAGTTTACAAGTAAACTTACAACTTAAGCTTACAAGTAATCTTGCTAGAATCACTCTAAAAAGATTACAATTTAATTATAAGAATGATATTAGTAAGTATGAGAAAATATGAGTGCAAGAGGTGATCTTCAAATGCTTCAAGGCTTGGCTTTTATAGGAAAGAGAAATCTGCCTGGAAGCTACACGGCTCGGTTCGACCGTGCACCTCTGACATCTGATTCTTATGGCCATTTTTGTCCTTTGAAAATTGTCATTTTCCTTGTTGAATAGCTGCAACTAGAGGACAAGTATCTCTGAAATCATCCCTATTACCCCTTTTGTTTTGGACATAAGCATGGAGGTTGACATGTCCATAAAAGAAGAAAGTCTTCAAGCTTTGACCATTTTTCATTGATTACTTAAAGAGGCAATTGCAGAATTTTGTCTCTTGACAAACCTTTATCTTCCAAAATCTTCATCAACCTTTCTTAATTACTTTTCATTTTGCTAATGGAAGTATATCGCCCTACAACTCAAATGAACTAGTTTGAATCTAGTTTGAACATAATAATCCTTGTTACAATTTTGACTAGCTTGAACTAATCACATTTACATACATGCAGTGGTACATAAAACTAATGGGAGAGCAACTCTTTAGTTGGGACTTCAATGACCATTATTAGTATGTTTAAATGACATTATGTATTATGATAAAAAGATATAACACTTGTGTGTTTAATCTAAATTTGAATTAAAATGTCATTAAGATGTCATTAGGTGTGATTAGTAAAAATTAACATCTTTTGGTTCAAAACTCCTTTGAGATCAAAGAGGGCAACTATTATAAGTATGTTTAAAAAGGTTTTATAAATTATAGATGCCTCAGAGTGGTCTAACTTAAAGTGGATGAATTTGGTAACAGAGAAAATTGTAGTCGAGCAGCGGTCGACCGTGAGGTTAGCCATAGATTGATAGTTTTAGAAAAACTTGAATTCATTGGTACAGGACACACATGGTTGGTTTCACGGTCGACGGTAGTGCAGCCGCGTACCATTTTTACCAAGATGATTTCTTATGCATTGGTCTTTTGCTAGAGATAGTTTAGGCTTATGAACTCATGTCATCTTACATATGATTAACCATTTATCTCTTTTGTGTCATCATCAAAATAAAGTGATTAACTTTTGAATATTATGATTGGAATCTTAATCAACACACATAAAGACTTGGGCTCTAACTCAAAATCGGAACCGTCTGGTCCAACCTGCAGCTTCTCAGCATTGTCAACTTCTTTCCTTTTCTCATCCTCAGTAACATTACAAACCAGCTCTTCATCCCTTGATGGATTTTCAAACTTAGTAGAAACATCACTATGTTTTTATTCATTCTCCCTCAACATTGATATAATTAAATTGTGCTATTTTTCTTTTTGAAAATTTAGACAAGTTTCATCATTCTGCTTTATGTTTGTCAAGAATAGATACTAGTAATGAGATTCACAAGTATCATAATGATTTGTTTAAACATATGTGTGTGTGCATGAGTGAGTTCAAAGACTTAAAACATATATGAGTTTTTATGCTAGAAATCACTATTATGACACATTTGATAGGAAATGCCTTTTACAACAATTTTACTCATATATTTAAGGAATTCATGCAAGAAACAAGTGTTCCTATTAGTTTCAAAAGACTATAATATAATCAATCTAGTAAAATTGAAAGAAAATTTTAGATGCTTACCTTGAAGAGAATTGAAAGAGTATGGACCAATTTTTGAAGAGTACTTGAAGGTAAGACAAAAGTAAATCTAGAAATCCAGTGGTTGGGGTTTAAAGAAGATATGTGGTTGGTGAAAAAGTTGTTTGGATATTAAAGGGATTACATAAAATACAAAGAAAATCGTCAGACACCAGGCGGCTGTAAACACGGTCGACCGTGATTCGACCGTGCTTGATCAGAATAGAATTTTATGGAGTATGTTCCATCATTCCCAACCCATTCCTAAGCAAGTTAAAGGTTTCCTTTTTTAGGGACTTAGTGAATATGCCAGCTATGTTTTCTGTAGATTCTACCTTATCTATTGTAGTGACCCAAACTTTTCCATGTTTATATATATTAATTGAGATTGATATTTACATGATTAAATGTTTCAAACATGTTAAGCAATCAAACTTGTTAAGACTTGATTAATTGAAATATGTTTCATATAGACAATTGACCACCCAAGTTGACCGGTGATTCACGAACGTTAAAACTTGTAAAAACTATACAATGACAAATATATGGTTATATATATAGTTAACATGTTTTTATTATAAGTATGTATCTCATTAGGTATTTTAACAATGAGTTATATACATAAAAATGAGACTATTAATTTAAGAAACTCGAAAACGATATATATAACGATTATCGTTATAACAACGTCTTACTAGGTACATATGAATCATATTAAGATATTGATACACTTGGTTAATTATGTTAAATTATACGTAAATATATTATTAAGTGTATTAACAATGAAATACATATGTAAAAATAAGACTACTAACTTAATGATTTCGAAACGAGACATATATGTAACGATTATCGTTGTAACGACATTTAACTGTATATACATCATACTAAGATATATTATATATCATAATATCATGATAATATAATAATTTAACATCTCATTTGTTATAATAAACAATGGGTTAACAACATTCAACAAGATCGTTAACCTAAAGGTTTCAAAACAACATTTACATGTAACGACTAACGATGACTTAACGACTCAGTTAAAATGTATATACATGTAGTGTTTTAATATGTATTCATACACTTTTGAAAGATTTCAAGACACTAATCAAAATACTTCTACTTAACAAAAATGCTTACAATTACATCCTCGTTCAGTTTCATCAACAATTCTACTCGTATGCACCCGTATTCGTACTCGTACAATACACAGCTTTTAGATGTATGTACTATTGGTATATACACTCCAATGATTAGCTCTTAGCAGCCCATGTGAGTCACCTAACACATGTGGAAACCATCATTTGGCAACTAGCATGAAATATCTCATAAAATTACAAAAATATGAGTAATTATTCATGACTTATTTACATGAAAACAAAATTACATATCCTTTATATCTAATCCATACACCAACGACCAAAAACACCTACAAACACTTTAATACTTCAATTTTCTTCATCTAATTGATCTCTCTCAAGTTCTATCTTCAAGTTCTAAGTGTTCTTCATATATTTTACAAGTTCTAGTTACATAAAATCAAGAATACTTTCAAGTTTGCTAGCTCACTTCCAATCTTGTAAGGTGATCATCCAACCTCAAGAAATCTTTGTTTCTTACAGTAGGTTATCATTCTAATACAAGGTAATAATCATATTCAAACTTTGGTTCAATTTCTATAACTATAACAATCTTATTTCAAGTGATGATCTTACTTGAACTTGTTTTCGTGTCATGATTCTGCTTCAAGAACTTCGAGCCATCTAAGGATCCGTTGAAGCTAGATCCATTTTTCTCTTTTCCAGTAGGTTTATCCAAGGAACTTAAGGTAGTAATGATGTTCATAACATCATTCGATTCATACATATAAAGCTATCTTATTCGAAGGTTTAAACTTGTAATCACTAGAACATAATTTAGTTAATTCTAAACTTGTTCGCAAACAAAAGTTAATCCATATAACTTGACTTTTAAAATCAACTAAACACATATTCTATATCTATATGATATGCTAACTTAATGATTTAAAACCTGGAAACACGAAAAACACCGTAAAACCGGATTTACGCCGTCGTAGTAACACCGCGGGCTGTTTTGGGTTAGTTAATTAAAAACTATGATAAACTTTGATTTAAAAGTTGTTATTCTGAGAAAATTATTTTTATTATGAACATGAAACTATATTCAAAAATTATGGTTAAACTTAAAGTGGAAGTATGTTTTCTAAAATGGTCATCTAGACGTCGTTCTTTCGACTGAAATGACTACCTTTACAAAAATGACTTGTAACTTATTTTTCCGACTATAAACCTATACTTTTTCTGTTTAGATTCATAAAATAGAGTTCAATATGAAACCATAGCAATTTGATTCACTCAAAACGGATTTAAAATGAAGAAGTTATGGGTAAAACAAGATTGGATAATTTTTCTCATTTTAGATACGTGAAAATTTGTAACAAATCTATTCCAACCATAACTTAATCAACTTGTATTGTATATTATGTAATCTTGAGATACCATATACACGTATATAATGTTTCGACCTATCATGTCGACACATCTATATATATTTCGGAACACCATAGACACTCTATATGTGAATGTTGGAGTTAGCTATACAGGGTTGAGGTTGATTCCAAAATATATATAGTTTGAGTTGTGATCAATACTGAGATACGTATACACTGGGTCGTGGATTGATTCAAGATAATATTTATCGAATTATTTCTGTACATCTAACTGTGGACAACTAGTTGTAGGTTACTAACGAGGACAGCTAACTTAATAAACTTAAAACATCAAAATATATTAAAAGTGTTGTAAATATATTTTGAACATACTTTGATATATATGTATATATTGTTATAGGTTCGTGAATCAACCAGTGGCCAAGTCTTACTTCCCGACGAAGTAAAAATCTGTGAAAGTGAGTTATAGTCCCACTTTTAAAATCTAATATTTTTGGGATGAGAATACATGCAGGTTTTATAAATGATTTACAAAATAGACACAAGTACGTGAAACTATATTCTATGGTTGAATTATCGAAATCGAATATGCCCCTTTTTATTAAGTCTGGTAATCTAAGAATTAGGGAACAGACACCCTAATTGACGCGAATCCTAAAGATAGATCTATTGGGTCTAACAAACCCCATCCAAAGTACCGGATGCTTTAGTACTTCGAAATTTATATCATATCCGAAGGGTGTCCCGGAATGATGGGGATATTCTTATATATGCATCTTGTTAATGTCGGTTACCAGGTGTTCACCATATGAATGATTTTTATCTCTATGTATGGGATGTGTATTGAAATATGAAATCTTGTGGTCTATTATTATGATTTGATATATATAGGTTAAACCTATAACTCACCAACATTTTTGTTGACGTTTTAAGCATGTTTATTCTCAGGTGATTATTAAGAGCTTCCGCTGTCGCATACTTAAATAAGGACGAGATTTGGAGTCCATGCTTGTATGATATTGTGTAAAAACTGCATTCAAGAAACTTATTTTGTTGTAACATATTTGTATTGTAAACCATTATGTAATGGTCGTGTGTAAACAGAATATTTTAGATTATCATTATTTGATAATCTACGTAAAACTTTTTAAACCTTTATTGATGAAATAAAGGTTATGGTTTGTTTTAAAATGAATGCAGTCTTTGAAAAACGTCTCATATAGAGGTCAAAACCTCGCAACGAAATCAATTAATATGGAACATTTTTAATCAATAAGAACGGGACATTTCAGTTGGTATCCGAGCGTTGGTCTTAGAGAACCAGAAAATTTGCATTAGTGTGTCTTATCGAGTTTGTTAGGATGCATTAGTGAGTCTGGACTTCGACCGTGTTTTTCTTTAAAAATGATTGCTTAACATTTTTGTTGGAAACTATATATTATTAACATGTATATATTATGTGATATATTAATCTCTTAACATGTTTGATATTGTGTGATAGATGTCTACCTCTAGAACAAGTCCCATTGACTCACCTAATAATAATGAAGAGTCAAATGTAAATTGGAATGATTCGTGGACTGATTCACAAGTTCCCGAAGAGGAACCGGAAGAAGAGTCGGAACCGGAAGTAGAATCGGAACCGGAAGAAAAATCGGAACCGGATGAAGAAATAGAACCGGTGGGGGAAATAATAAAACGGTTAAGTAAAAGAAAATCCTCAACCAACCGACCAAGGTTAATTATGGTCAATGGTGTTTCCGCCAAGGAAGCAAAATATTGGGAGGATTACCAATTCTCTGATGAATCGGATTCCGACGAGAATTCCGATGATGTTATAGAAATTACCCCAACTGAATTTAAAAAGGCCAAAGAAAATAATAAGGGAAAGGGCATAAAAATAGAGAAATCTAATTCCAACCCCGATGAACTTTATATGTATCGTCAACCCCCGAAATCCTTAAGTTGTAACAATGACCCGGGAACCTCTAAACCACCAGGTTTTTCTAAACCAATGTGGAAAACGACGGCTCGTATTAGGGGAACATCATATATCCATAGAAACTTGGCAAAACGAACCAAAATCGAAGAAGAAGAAACAAGCGAGTCGGAATAAGATAGTTGTATTCGTGTGGTGTAATATATTTAATATAGTGTGCTTATGCTTTAAGATATATGTAAAAATTGCTTGTATTAATAAGTATTTTTTTATTTATTTTATGAATCTAACTCTTGTCTATTTTACAGTATAAAAACACAAAATGGATAGACAGCACAATATTTTAAGAGACCTACCCGGAGACATGATTGATGAAATCTTGTCTAGAGTCGGTCAGAATTCTTCGGCACAACTATTTAAGGCGAGATCAGTTTGTAAGACATTTGAAGAACGTTCCAAGAATGCCTTGGTTTATAAAAGGCTTTCGTTTGAAAGATGGGGGATATCACATTGGGAAACCCATAAGTTACGATGTGTTTACTTTGACGCATATATTGCGGGGAACCCAAATGCTATTTTACGCAACGGGTTAAGAAATTATTTCGACTCAATGTATCCGAATATAGGACTTCGTGATTTAGAAAAAGCGGCTAACATGCAACATAAAGAAGCATGTTATGCTTACGGATTAGTAATGTTCGCTTCTCACCAAAGTGAGAACAAGAACATCGGGCTACAACTATTAAAGAAAACGTTCCCACAAGTGACGGAGTCGGTAATTGGGGTAAGAAATGAGGTTTTTAGATTGTTACGGGACTGTTGGACATTACGTAACCCTCGTCCCTTTGACGACGTTACAACACGCTGTCTTATCAACGGCCATAACGGTTATGTTCCACAAGACCAAGGATGGGAAGTAATCCTAGTAAAACCAGAATGCATGACTTGTTTCTGGACGTATGAATTACGTGTCTTTATTGCCTTTGCTGAACGACTTGTGTACTATCTAGAATTATCTTCACAACCATCTTGTATCAAATTTATTGTGTGCTATATTTCTTGCTATATGTAAAATAAGCGGTATTGTAAGTTTGTAAAATATTGTGTAAAAGTTTGAACGCGAAATATTATTATAATCAGTTTTTCATATAGAATTGTAGTAGTTGAATTGTATATTAGCTACTAAGTATGAACTTAACGGGTAGGTACTACCCGAATTTAAACTTATAAAACGCTAATATGAAGAAAAAGCTTTTATAAATGAGTTCATATTATGCTACGAAATACTATTAACTACTCTTAATATTCTGTATGATTAACTTGTTCCATTTGACTATTTTGAAGGAAATGGCACCGACTACTCGACACACCGTGAATATGAATGAAGAGGAATTCCGTACTTTTCTAGCTTCAAACATAGCCGCAGTACAGGCTGCGCTACATACCAACAATAACCTTGGATCTAGCAGTACAGGAAATCGTGTAGGATGCACCTACAAAGAATTCACTGCCTGCAAACCTTTGGAATTTGATGGAACCGAAGGACCGATCGGATTGAAACGGTGGACCGAGAAGGTCGAATCGGTGTTTGCCATAAGTAAGTGTACTGAAGAGGACAAAGTGAAGTACGCTACGCATACCTTCACAGGTTCTGCGTTAACATGGTGGAATACCTATCTAGAGCAAGTGGGACAAGACGATGCGTACGCACTACCGTGGTCAGCATTCAAGCACTTGATGAACGAGAAGTACCATCCCAGAACCGAGGTCAATAAGCTCAAGACAGAACTTAGAGGGTTACGAACCTAAGGATTTGATATTACCACGTACGAAAGACGATTCACAGAATTGTGCCTATTGTGTCCGGGAGCATTCGAAGATGAGGAAGAGAAGATCGACGCGTTTGTGAAAGGATTACCGGAAAGAATCCAAGAAGATATAAGTTCACACGAGCCCGCCTCCATACAACAGGCATGTAGAATGGCTCACAAACTAGTGAACCAGATTGAAGAAAGAATTAAAGAACAGACTGCTGAAGAGGCCAATGTGAAGCAAGTCAAAAGAAAGTGGGAGGAAAACGGTGATAAGAATCACCAATACAACAACAACAGCAATTACAACAATAATCGCAACAATTATCCCAACAATCGCAACATCAATCGCAACTACAACAAACGGCCCAACAACAACAACAACAACAACAACATCAACTACAACAATCATCCCAACAACAATAATAACTGCAACAACAACAACAATCAAAAGCAGCTATGCCAAAGGTGTGAAAAGTATCACTGGGGGTTCTGCACCAAATTTTGCAACAAGTGTAAAAGAAATGGTCATAGCGCGGTGAAGTGTGAGGTCTACGGACCAGGGGTTAATAGAACGAAAGGAACAAATGGTGTCGGAACGAGTAATGGCGGAGCAAGTAGTGTCGGAGCAAGTTATGCCAATGTAGTTTGTTATAAATGTGGAAAACCGGGTCACATTATTAGAAATTGCCCGAACCAGGAGAACACGAATGGACAAGGCCGCGGAAGAGTTTTCAATATTAATGCGGCAGAGGCACAGGAAGACCCGGAGCTTGTTACGGGTACGTTTCTTATTGACAATAAATCTGCTTACGTTCTATTTGATTCGGGTGCGGATAGAAGCTATATGAGTAGAGATTTTTGTGCTAAATTAAGTTGTCCATTGACGCCTTTGGATAGTAAATTTTTACTCGAATTAGCAAATGGTAAATTAATTTCAGCAGATAATATATGTCGGAATCGAGAAATTAAACTGGTTAGCGAAACATTTAAGATTGATTTGATACCAGTAGAGTTAGGGAGTTTTGATGTGATAATCGGTATGGACTGGTTGAAAGAAGTGAAAGCAGAGATCGTTTGTTACAAAAATGCAATTCGCATTATACGAGAAAAAGGAAAACCCTTAATGGTGTACGGAGAAAAGGGCAACACGAAGCTACATCTTATTAGTAATTTGAAGGCACAAAAACTAATAAGAAAAGGTTGCTATGCTGTTCTAGCACACGTCGAGAAAGTACAAACTGAAGAAAAGAGCATCAATGATGTTGCCATTGCAAAAGAATTTCCCGATGTATTTCCGAAAGAATTACCGGGATTACCCCCACATCGATCCGTTGAATTTCAAATAGATCTTGTACCAGGAGCTGCACCAATAGCTCGTGCTCCTTACAGACTCGCACCCAGCGAGATGAAAGAACTGCAAAGCCAATTACAAGAACTTTTAGAGTGTGGTTTCATTCGACCAAGCACATCACCGTGGGGAGCTCCTGTTTTGTTTGTTAAGAAGAAAGATGGTACATTCAGGTTGTGTATCGACTACCGAGAGTTGAACAAACTTACCATCAAGAACCGCTACCCACTACCGAGAATCGACGACTTATTTGATCAACTACAAGGCTCGTCTGTTTATTCAAAGATTGACTTACGTTCCGGGTATCATCAAATGCGGGTGAAAGAAGATGATATTCCAAAGACTGCTTTCAGAACACGTTACGGTCATTACGAGTTTATGGTCATGCCATTTGGTTTAACTAATGCACCAGCTGTGTTTATGGACCTTATGAACCGAGTGTGTGGACCATACCTTGACAAGTTTGTCATTGTTTTCATTGATGACATACTTATTTACTCAAAGAATGATCAAGAACACGGTGAACATTTGAGAAAGGTGTTAGAAGTATTGAGGAAGGAAGAATTGTACGCTAAGTTTTCAAAGTGTGCATTTTGGTTGGAAGAAGTTCAATTCCTCGGTCACATAGTGAACAAAGAAGGTATTAAGGTGGATCCGGCAAAGATAGAAACTATTGAAAAGTGGGAAACCCCGAAAACTCCGAAACACATACGCCAGTTTTTAGGACTAGCTGGTTACTACAGAAGGTTCATCCAAGACTTTTCCAGAATAGCAAAACCCTTGACTGCATTAACGCATAAAGGGAAGAAATTTGAATGGAATGATGAACAAGAGAAAGCGTTTCAGTTATTGAAGAAAAAGCTAACTACGGCACCTATATTGTCATTGCCTGAAGGGAATGATGATTTTGTGATTTATTGTGACGCATCAAAGCAAGGTCTCGGTTGTGTATTAATGCAACGAACGAAGGTGATTGCTTATGCGTCTAGACAATTGAAGATTCACGAACAAAATTATACGACGCATGATTTGGAATTAGGCGCGGTTGTTTTTGCATTAAAGACTTAGAGGCACTACTTATATGGGGTCAAAAGTATTATATATACCGACCACAAAAGTCTTCAACACATATTTAATCAGAAACAACTGAATATGAGGCAGCGTAGGTGGATTGAATTATTGAATGATTACGACTTTGAGATTCGTTACCACCCGGGGAAGGCAAATGTGGTAGCCGATGCCTTGAGCAGGAAGGACAGAGAACCCATTCGAGTAAAATATATGAATATAATGATTCATAATAACCTTACTACTCAAATAAAGGAGGCGCAACAAGGAGTTTTAAAAGAGGGAAATTTAAAGGATGAAATACCCAAAGGATCGGAGAAGCATCTTAATATTCGGGAAGACGGAACCCGGTATAGGGCTGAAAGGATTTGGGTACCAAAATTTGGAGATATGAGAGAAATGGTACTTAGAGAAGCTCATAAAACCAGATACTCAATACATCCTGGAACGGGGAAGATGTACAAGGATCTCAAGAAACATTTTTGGTGGCCGGGTATGAAAGCCGATGTTGCTAAATACGTAGGAGAATGTTTGACGTGTTCTAAGGTCAAAGCTGAGCATCAGAAACCATCAGGTCTACTTCAACAACCCGAAATCCCGGAATGGAAATGGGAAAACATTACCATGGATTTCATCACTAATTTGCCAAGGACTGCAAGTGGTTTTGATACTATTTGGGTAATAGTTGATCGTCTCACCAAATCAGCACACTTCCTGCCAATAAGAGAAGATGACAAGATGGAGAAGTTAGCACGACTGTATTTGAAGGAAGTCGTCTCCAGACATGGAATACCAATCTCTATTATCTCTGATAGGGATGGCAGATTTATTTCAAGATTCTGGCAGACATTACAGCAAGCATTAGGAACTCGTCTAGACATGAGTACTGCCTATCATCCACAAACTGATGGGCAGAGCGAAAGGACGATACAAACGCTTGAAGACATGCTACGAGCATGTGTTATTGATTTCGGAAACAGTTGGGATCGACATCTACCGTTAGCAGAATTTTCCTACAACAACAGCTACCATTCAAGCATTGAGATGGCGCCCTTTGAAGCACTTTATGGTAGAAAGTGCAGGTCTCCGATTTGTTGGAGTGAAGTGGGGGATAGACAGATTACGGGTCCGGAGATTATACAAGAAGCTACCGAGAAGATCATCCAAATTCAACAACGGTTGAAAACCGCCCAAAGTCGACAAAAGAGCTACGCTGACATTAAAAGAAAAGATATATAATTTGAAATTGGAGAGATGGTCATGCTTAAAGTTGCACCTTGGAAAGGCGTTGTTCGATTTGGTAAACGAGGGAAATTAAATCCAAGGTATATTGGACCATTCAAGATTATTGATCGTGTCGGACCAGTAGCTTACCGACTTGAGTTACCTCAACAACTCGCGGCTGTACATAACACTTTCCACGTCTCGAATTTGAAGAAATGTTTTGCTAAAGAAGATCTCACTATTCCGTTAGATGAAATCCAAATCAACGAAAAACTTCAATTCATCGAAGAACCCGTCGAAATAATGGATCGTGAGGTTAAAAGACTTAAGCAAAACAAGATACCAATTGTTAAGGTTCGATGGAATGCTCGTAGAGGACCCGAGTTCACCTGGGAGCGTGAAGATCAGATGAAGAAGAAATACCCGCATCTATTTCCAGAAGATTCGTCAACACCTTCAACAACTTAAAATTTCGGGACGAAATTTATTTAACGGGTAGGTACTGTAGTGACCCGAACTTTTCCATGTTTATATATATTAATTGAGATTGATATTTACATGATTAAATGTTTCAAACATGTTAAGCAATCAAACTTGTTAAGACTTGATTAATTGAAATATGTTTCATATAGACAATTGACCACCCAAGTTGACCGGTGATTCACGAACGTTAAAACTTGTAAAAACTATACAATGACATATATATGGTTATATATATAGTTAACATGTTTTTATTATAAGTATGTATCTCATTAGGTATTTTAACAATGAGTTATATACATAAAAATGAGACTATTAATTTAAGAAACTCGAAAACGATATATATAACGATTATCGTTATAACAACGTCGTACTAGGTACATATGAATCATATTAAGATATTGATACACTTGGTTAATTATGTTAAATGATAAGTAAATATATTATTAAGTGTATTAACAATGAAATACATATGTAAAAATAAGACTACTAACTTAATGATTTCGAAACGAGACATATATGTAACGATTATCGTTGTAACGACATTTAACTGTATATACATCATACTAAGATATATTATATATCATAATATCATGATAATTTAATAATTTAACATCTCATTTGTTATAATAAACAATGGGTTAACAACATTCAACAAGATCGTTAACCTAAAGGTTTCAAAACAACATTTACATGTAACGACTAACGATGACTTAACGACTCAGTTAAAATGTATATACATGTAGTGTTTTAATATGTATTCATACACTTTTGAAAGACTTCAAGAAACTAATCAAAATACTTCTACTTAACAAAAATGCTTACAATTACATCCTCGTTCAGTTTCATCAACAATTCTACTCGTATGCACCCGTATTCGTACTCGTACAATACACAGCTTTTAGATGTATGTACTATTGGTATATACACTCCAATGATCAGCTCTTAGCAGCCCATGTGAGTCACCTAACACATGTGGGAACCATCATTTGGCAACTAGCATGAAATATCTCATAAAATTACAAAAATATGAGTAATCATTCATGACTTATTTACATGAAAACAAAATTACATATCCTTTATATCTAATCCATACACCAACGACCAAAAACACCTACAAACACTTTCATTCTTCAATTTTCTTCATCTAATTGATCTCTCTCAAGTTCTATCTTCATGTTCTAAGTGTTCTTCATATATTTTACAAGTTCTAGTTACATAAAATCAAGAATACTTTCAAGTTTGCTAGCTCACTTCCAATCTTGTAAGGTGATCATCCAACCTCAAGAAATCTTTGTTTATTACAGTAGGTTATCATTCTAATACAAGGTAATAATCATATTCAAACTTTGGTTCAATTTCTATAACTATAACAATCTTATTTCAAGTGATGATCTTACTTGAACTTGTTTTCGTGTCATGATTCTGCTTCAAGAACTTCGAGCCATCCAAGGATCCGTTGAAGCTAGATCCATTTTTCTCTTTTCCAGTAGGTTTATCCAAGGAACTTAAGATAGTAATGATGTTCATAACTTCATTCGATTCATACATATAAAGCTATCTTATTCGAAAGTTTAAACTTGTAATCACTAGAACATAGTTTAGTTAATTCTAAACTTGTTCGCAAACAATAGTTAATCCTTCTAACTTGACTTTTAAAATCAACTAAACACATGTTCTATATCTATATGATATGCTAACTTAATGATTTAAAACCTGGAAACATGAAAAACACCGTAAAACCGGATTTACGCCGTCGTAGTAACACCGCGGGCTGTTTTGGGTTAGTTAATTAAAAACTATGATAAACTTTGATTTAAAAGTTGTTATTCTGAGAAAATTATTTTTATTATGAACATGAAACTATATCCAAAAATTATGGTTAAACCCAAAGTGGAAGTATGTTTTCTAAAATGGTCATCTAGACGTCGTTCTTTCGACTGAAATGACTACCTTTACAAAAACGACTTGTAACTTATTTTTCTGACTATAAACCTATACTTTTTCTATTTAGATTCATAAAATAAAGTTCAATATGAAACCATAGCAATTTGATTCACTCAAAACGGATTTAAAATGAAGAAGTTATGGGAAAAACAAGATTGGATAATTTTTCTCATTTTAGCTACGTGAAAATTTGTAACAAATCTATTCCAACCATAACTTAATCAACTTGTATTGTATATTATGTAATCTTGAGATACCATAGACACGTATACAATGTTTCGACCTATCATGTCGACACATCTATATATATTTCGGAACAACCATAGACACTCTATATGTGAATGTTGGAGTTAGCTATACAGGGTTGAGGTTGATTCCAAAATATATATAGTTTGAGTTGTGATCAATACTGAGATACGTATACACTGGGTCATGGATTGATTCAAGATAATATTTATCGAATTATTTCTGTACATCTAACTGTGGACAACTAGTTGTAGGTTACTAACGAGGACAGCTGACTTAATAAACTTAAAACATCAAAATATATTAAAAGTGTTGTAAATATATTTTGAACATACTTTGATATATATGTATATATTGTTATAGGTTTGTAAATCAACCAGTGGCCAAGTCTTACTTCCCGACGAAGTAAAAATCTGTGAAAGTGAGTTATAGTCCCACTTTTAAAATCTAATATTTTTGGGATGAGAATACATGCAGGTTTTATAAATGATTTACAAAATAGACACAAGTACGTGAAACTACATTCTATGGTTGAATTATCGAAATCGAATATGCCCCTTTTTATTAAGTCTGGTAATCTAAGAATTAGGGAACAGACACCCTAATTGACGCGAATCCTAAAGATAGATCTATTGGGTCTAACAAACCCCATCCAAAGTACCGGATGCTTTAGTACTTCGAAATTTATATCATATCCGAAGGGTGTCCCGGAATGATGGGGATATTCTTATATATGCATCTTGTTAATGTCGGTTACCAGGTGTTCACCATATGAATGATTTTTATCTCTATGTATGGGATGTGTATTGAAATATGAAATCTTGTGGTCTATTATTATGATTTGATATATATAGGTTAAACCTATAACTCACCAACATTTTTGTTGACGTTTTAAGCATGTTTATTCTCAGGTGATTATTAAGAGCTTCCGCTGTCGCATACTTAAATAAGGACGAGATTTGGAGTCCATGCTTGTATGATATTGTGTAAAAACTGCATTCAAGAAACTTATTTTGTTGTAACATATTTGTATTGTAAACCATTATGTAATGGTCGTGTGTAAACAGAATATTTTAGATTATCATTATTTGATAATCTACGTAAAGCTTTTTAAACCTTTATTGATGAAATAAAGGTTATGGTTTGTTTTAAAATGAATGCAGTCTTTGAAAAACGTCTCATATAGAGGTCAAAACCTCGCAACGAAATCAATTAATATGGAACGTTTTTAATCAATAAGAACGGGACATTTCATCTATCACGATATTACCATTTTGGACGTGGTTACGAAGGAAATGGTGCCTAATGTCTATGTGTTTAGTCCTAGAGTGTAATAGTTGATTTTTAGATAAGTCTATAGCACTTTTGTTATCACAACATATGGGTATTTCGGATGAGATGATACTGTAATCGAGGAAGGTTTGCTTCATCCATAACACTTGTACGCATGCTCTTCCCATAGCCACATATTCGGCTTCGGTGGTAGACAATGCAACAGACGTTTGCTTCTTCGAGAACCATGATGTTAAGCAAAGACCCACGAATGCGCATACTCCACTTGTGCTTTTTCTATCAATCATTGCTCCTCCGTGATCGGAATCGTCAAAACACATAATATCAATCCCGGTGAACTTTGAATACCATAACCCAAGATGCATTGTCCCTTTTAAGTATCTAAAGATTCTTTTGACGGCCTCAACGTGCAATGTCTTCAGATTTTCTTGAAATCTTTCACACAAGCACACACTAAACATGATATCGGGCCGACTTGCTATTAAGTATAGAAGGGATCCAATCATTCCCCTATATTTTGTACTATCGAACGGTTCTCCTTCCCCTTCCAAAGTAAGTTTTACATTTGTTGCCATAGGAGTCGCCATTGGTTTTGAGTTCTCCATTCCGAACTTTTTAATCATTTCATGAATGTACTTTTGTTGATTGATGAATGTTCCATCTTCTAGTTATTTGATTTGTAGTCCGAGAAAGAACTTGAGTTCGCCCATCATGCTCATTTCAAACTCATCATGCATTAACTTATAAAACTCATTGCTAAGAGATTCGTTAGTAGATCCAAATACAATATCATCAACATATATTTGAACTATGACTAAATCCTTTTCATGCCTTTTAATAAAGAGTGTATTATCAATTTTTCCCATTTCATAACCATTATTTATTAAAAAGGTTCTAAGTCTTTCATACCATGATCTAGGGGCTTGTTTAAGTCCACAGAGAGCCTTTTTAAGTTTAAAAACATGATATGGCTTTTCGAAATCTTCAAACCCCGGAGGTTGTGATACATAAACTTCTTCATTTATGACACCATTTAAAAAGGCACTTTTGACATCCATTTGATAAAGTTTGAAGTTATTGGCACATGCATATGCATGAAGTATTCTTATTGACTCTATCCTAGCGACGGGAGCAAATGCTTCATCATAATCAATTCCCTCTTGTTGGCTATATTCTTGTGCAAATAGTCTAGCTTTGTTTCTAACTACATTGCCATCTTCATCTAGTTTATTTCTATAGACCCATTTGGTACCTATGATATTGCTCTCACTAGGTAAAGGAACCAAATCCCACACATCGCTCCTTTGAAATTGATTTAATTCCTCTTGCATTGGTTCTACCCAACTTTCATCTAATAGGGCTTCCTTAATATTTTTGGGTTCTATTTGGGAGATAAAAGCATAGTTCGCAATTAGGTTGAATGCTTGTGACCTAGTGGTTCTAGTGTTGATGTCTCCTATGACTTGATCTATGGGATGATCCTTTACATGTTTAATATCGATCGAGGATGCTAAGTAATCCTTACTTGGTTTCAAATGAGATCCATCCTCATTGGTGTCATTGGACTCGATTTGAGTTGGCATTATTTCTATAGCATCTTGTTCTATCACATCATCATCCTCTAAAGGTTTAGTCTTAGGTGGCGGAGGAGTTTCATTAAATGTGACATCTAGGGATTCTTCTATGACATTGGTGTATTTATTTAGACTCCTATATGCCTTACTTTCTAACGAATATCCTAAGAACACTCCTTCGTAAGCTTTAAGTTCAAACTTTGTAAGATATTCCTTTTTGTTTAAGATGAAACATTTGCACCCGAACACTCTAAGATGACTTACGGTTGGTTTTCTACCATTTAAGATTTCATAAGGTGTTTTATCCATTGATGGTCTAATTAAGACTCTATTTTGAATGTAGGTGGAGGTGGCAACGGCTTCACTCCAAAACTTTTGAGGTATTGATTGTTCATTTAACATTGTTCGACTCATTTCTTGAAGAGTTCGATTTTTCCTTTCAATAACCCCATTGGATTGAGGTGTGCGAGGAGCCGAGAAATTATGAGAAATACCATTTAAATCACAAAAGACTCCAAATTGAGCATCATTATCAAATTCTCTACCATGATCTGTTCTTATTGTTACTATAGTACAACCAAGCAAATTTTGTATCTTAGTAGCAAAAATTATAAATCTTTCACATGCTTCATTCTTATGCTTTAGAAATAGTGTCCATGTATATCTTGAGAAATCATCTACTATTACAAAGGTATAAAAATTTCCTCCATAACTTTGAACGGCCGATGGCCCAAATAAATCCATGTGTAAAAGTTCCAGACATCTTTTAGTAGAGATAAAGTTCTTAGGTTTATGACTTGCATGTACTTGTTTTCCTACTTTGCATGCATCACAAAAATGACTTTCATATTTCAATTTAGGCAAGTCTCTAACTATATCCTTGTTACAATTTTGACTAGCTTGAACTAGTCACATTTACATATATGCAGTGGTACATAAAACTAATGGGAGAGCAACTCTTTAGTTGGAACTTCAATGACCATTATTAGTATGTTTAAATGACATTATGTATTATGATAAAAAAAATTATAACACTTGTGTGTTTAATCTAAATTTGGCTTAAAATGTCATTAAGATGTCATTATGTGTGATTAGTAAAAATTAACATCTTTTGGTTCAAAACTCCTTTGAGATCAAAGAGGGCAACTATTATAAGTATGTTTAAAAAGATTTTATAAATTATAGATGCCTCAAAGTGGTCTAACTTAAAGTGGATGATTTTGGTAATAGAGAAAACTGCGGTCGAGCTGCGGTCGACCGTGAGGTTAGCAGTAGATTGATAGTTTTAGAAAAACTTGAATTCGTTGGTATAGGACACACACGGTTGGTTTCACGGTCGACCGTGGGGCCGCCGCGTACCATTTTTACCAAGATGATTTCTTATGCATTGGTCTTTTGCTAGAAATAGTTCAGGCTTATAAACTCATGTCGTCTTACATATGATTAACCACTTATCTCTTTTGTGTCATCATCAAAACAAAGTGATTAACTTTTGAATATTATGATTGGAATCTTAACCAACACATATAAAGACTTGGGTTCTGACTCGGAATCAGAACCGTCTGGTCCTACCTGCAGCTTCTCAGCATCGTCAACTTCTTTCCTTTTCTCATCCTCAATAACATTACAAACCAGCTCTTCATCCCTTGCCGGATTTTCAAACTTAGTAGAAACATCACTATGTTTTTGTTCATTCTCCCTCAACATTGATATAACTGAACTGAGACTGTAATCTACGAGAGAGTATTTCGATTCAAGCATCATAATAGTAGGGTCTCACTACTTTGGTAGCCCGTCTTTAAAACCTCTCATGATGTCTCGATTTGACAATTGAATCCCAACATTCTTTAACTCAGAAAATAAATGACGCTACTTAGTTATTGTATCCTCCAGACTCTCATTTAGAAAGGCGGCAAAATGTTTCCATTCTTCTCTCAAAGCCTTATCCTTATTTCCGTCCATTCTATTATCCATAACAGTGAATAAAACCTTTTAAATGCTCAAACTTTGACAAAAAGCGTGCGAAATACCGATAAAAACGATCAAAAAATTGACTATCAAAGTCAATTGGATGAACGTATCAAGTTTTCCGTGAAAACCTGGCAAAAACTGAATATCTGAAAAATTCGCGAAATTCTGAAAAAAGTCAAAGTTTGACTTTTTGGTCAATGAGTTGACTTTCTGATCAAAATCCGACTTTAAATTTGGATTTAGCGCGAAAAACTGTTAAAAATTGAAATCAGAAAAATCCGCGAAAAACTGAAAATTTTGACTTTTTGGTCAAAAGTTGACTTTTTGGTCAAAGTCAAAGTCAAACAGTCAACTCTGGTCAACCCTGGTTAAAATTCAGTCATACTATGAAAATTTGTACCACAAAAGTCAAACAGCTCAAACTTGGGGGTGGAAACTGCCCAAAACTGAAACAGGGGGTGAAAAGTACAAGTTTGAAACAAGTTTCAAAGGTACCCCCCGACTATTTTGTCTTTTAGTGAAATTCTGGTGTCAGTTACACAATTTACAGAACCAGTCCTTGATGATATTTAAATATTTTCCCTGACAGTCCCAAATGTTTCACAACAGCCCCCTAAACTTAACGAAAACTTTTTACTAGCAGTCCTTTCCGTTAAAAAACTTGACGAAACCCATTCTTCTTCGTTAAAAATGGCTGAAACTTTTCCAACTTTTGAATCCGTACGGTTACGCAATACGGTTGTTTGAATCCGTACGTCTACGTCCTAAATCCGTACGGTTTGATTGTGCAACCGCACGGTTACGTTCTTGAGGGGTTTTGGTGATTCCGGTGGTGGTTCGCGGTGGTTCGCGGTGGTGCTACAGCGGAGGTGACTCAAAAACACGAATTAGGCTCTAAAAAATTGCAGATTGAAACATTTTGACATTCCAAACATAACTATAATTTTCGTTTTTCCAAAAACACAATAAATCAAGCGAACCCGATCGAATTAAAAAACGATTTTTCAAGAACAAAAATCACGATTTTGCAACGACTAGGACACCAAATCAGATCTGTAAATTGGCGTGAGTTTGTTAGACACTAAGGAACGTTTTTCAACAATTAATTTTACCTCTTAACACATAAAAACGATTTTTACAATTTTAGGGCAAAAACGTGATGAACACAAAAAATCAATTTATAACAACTCAATAACGAATTCGCTGTAATAACGATCGATCCTACAACTCAAAGCTCTGATACCACTTTGTTGGAGCTAATCGGATCTTCGGATTGATGTTTGAGCGAATTCGTGAACTTTCGGGAGTCGATTTAGTCAAAGCAATCAAAGAACGATTGATTAGATCGATGCCTAGGTCGTTAATTCGACTTGGTGGGTTTTGGATATGTTTTTGTAGAGAGAAAACGTCTGGTAGGGTTGTGTAGATGATGAAGTGATCAACCCTAAAAGTGAAGCTATGCTCGTCTATTTATAGTGTTTGGGCCTTCCGTCAGTCAACAGGCCCGTCTGTCGTCTGATTGGCCCGTCTACCTTTAATATGGCTTCGGTTGATATAACTAGGAACTTATTATGCATCAACATACATGTTGCGTTTGACGACTATTTCAAGTGATTTCTTAGGTGATAGCGTGGAATAGTAAGGTTGATTTTGTTGGAAAATCGTATGTACTTTTACCAAAACAGATTAACGCAGCGGATAGTTAAAATAATAATCTTTTATTATTTTATGAACAAAATTTAACAATATTAAATTTTCACTTATTTAATGAAACATGCACATGATTAATCTTTCCCAATGATCCAGTTACACCATAATAATTGTCATGAATATAAAACAAAAGAGGAGTTAACGATATACCTTTCTTGGAGAATTGATGAGACGAAGAGAAACTTACGATCAAAAGTATGACCGTCTCTTTGGATAGTCCACACTACACTTCAAACGACCGTCAATGGATGCTAGTCCAAACCCAAGTAATATTAATCAACCTTTGGTTAATATTATGAAATCAAAATATGTAATATGTGTTTTAGTTTTCTGAAAGAATACGATATGAATTAATTTGGTGCAATATATAAAGATATTTTTTTTCAAAACACCCGTGAACCTTTTTGAAAAATCCGTGAATCTAAATTAGAACGAATATATATCATAAATTCGTATTTCTCAAATACTTCAGGGGTATGTTATGTAACTTATAATTAATAATTTCTATCATGTCGCTTTCATGTGAATAGTAAATTAATTAATTTCGATTCATTTACTATTCATATGAATAGTAAATGAATTAATTTCGATTTACTATTTTGTTACTTGAGTAATATATATACATCATATATATATATATATATATATATATATATATATATATATATATATATATATATATATATATATATATATATTTTTTTTTTTTTTATTTGACGTCTCGGTGTATATGTGTGTGACCCCGAAGGCTCAAATGAAGTTGGCCATATAGTTATATGTTGTACCTTGCACATTAATCCTACAGACTCCCACTTGTGCATGGCATAACACTAAGTAACTATACAAACAATGGTAAGCGTCTAGCAACACGTCATTGTCCCCAAATTCATGTGAGGGTAGTTTCTCGAAACTGTTTATGGTAAGTTTTAAATGTCATTCGTCCTTTTGTTTCAGATACTTTGGTTAAACTTGAGATATGGATCATTGGTCATTCTCATTTGTTTAACAATTTTGTTTCTTGATCTTAGAACTGAATTAGATCACCAAATTAATTAAGTATCATCTTAATTACATTTGGGTGCGGCCACATAAATATCTTATTCATTCATCGAGGAGCTCAAAAAGTATCTAACTCCAAACATTTTAGAGGAACAAATCCTATATTGCATACACGTGTCTATCACGAGCTTTACATTATACCCAATAATGGCCTTTATAACAGCCTTATTCAGGACATCGTTTAACCATATCAAAATACAATGCTACACTCATCAAGACGGGCGTGCATCTCAAGTCTAAGGACACAACAACATAATCACTAAAAGATTTACTACTGACTACGATCCATGTAGTGACATCTCATGGTTGGGTCATTCCAATATTCATCATCAATGAATACATATGAATTTTGGTCTCAACAAGTTAACTATTCATCATCAATGAATATAACCAAAATTTCACATTAATCTTAATTCATGTTATTCCCATAACATGACCGATTATGGAGATTTAGAATAATCAACAATTATTCATGGATTAAACATGCTAATATAGAACACAGTGATATAAATGAAAACGATCATATCAAGTATATCAATTTATTAATATAAAACTGCTTAATGTTCCAAAAATATCCAAATATTAAATTACAAATGAAAAAGATCAGCAGCATAACGAAATCCAATACTACTAGCATGATCATCATGCTTGTTGTGCATCATGGGCTTCATGAACGGGTCAGCCACATTATCATTTCTATGAACCTTTAAGAATACTAATATCATTCCTCTTAATGACTTAATGAATGTAGTCAAAACTTTTGAAGAATGTGCCAGATACTTTTATGTACATGTGATTCTTTCTAAAGTATATTAACACTAGAAATATCACAGTACATATTATAGAAGATTAAATGTTGTGTACTACTCTGAGTATAACAACAAACTTCCTTATCCAGACAGCTTTCTGAGCAGCTTCTCAGTCAACAATGTATTCTGCTTTTGTTGTATATTGTTCAATAGTGCTCTGCCTAGAGCTCTTTCAATCAACTATCTTGCCCATCATGACAAAGAAACAACGTGACTGGATTGAGAATCATCTTGATCAGTTTGGAAACTAGAATCAGTATAAAACTTAATACTTAACTCTTCTTCTAAGCCACCGTAAACCAAGAACATATCATTAGTACTCTACAAATACTAAAGAATATTCTTAACAACAATCCAATGTACTTCACCTGGATTATGTTGACAATGATTCGTCAAACTTAAAACTAATGAAACATAGAGTATAGTACATATCATGGCATACATAATGGATCATATAGCCGAAGTATATGTGATACATTTCATTTGTCTCATCTCATCTGCTGTGATAGGACTTTTAAGACTTTCTCACGGTTATGCCCTTTTGCATTGGCAAAGCTCCATGCTTGGAGTTTTGCATGCCGAATCTCTGCAAGATAATGTATGTACTTTGATTTAAACCAATAAGCCAATTGGATCTATTGTATAGATCCTCATTCCAATAATATAAGTAGCTTCATCAAGATTCTTTATGGAAATACATTTTCCAAGCTAAGACTTGATATCTTGCAAGTTGGAATGTTATTTCTAATAAGTAATATGTCATCAACATATAAGATCAAGAAGACTACTTTGCTCCCACTAGCTCTAATGTAAACTCAGGGCTTATCTTGGTTTTGAGAAAAATTAAACACTTTGATTTTCTCATTAAACTTAAGATTCTAGCTCCTGGATGCTTGCTTTAATCCATAAATGGATTTTAGAAGCTTGCATACTTTATTAGGATGCTTAGGATTCATAACCCTTCCGGCTGAACTATATATACGTCCTCGCTTAGGTCGCCATTTAGGAAAGCGGTTTTAACATCCATTAGCCATATTTTATTATAATGAAAAGTAAACATGGCAATAAGTATCCTAATTGTTTTAAGGCTCACAACTGGTGAAAAACTTTCATCATAACCTTTTGTCACCAATCGAGCTTTAAAAGTGTTTACATCACCATCCATATCAGTCTTCCTTTGAAGACCCATTTTTACCTCATTGTCTTACAACTGGGTAGAAGATTAATCAAGTCTCATACTTGATTATCCTTCATGGACTGCATATCTGTATTCATAGAATCTAGTCATTTTCAGATTCAGGATCTGATATGGCCTCACCAGCTAGAGGGTTCATCATAATCCCTTAGTTGAGGTTTATCTGAATTAATCAGATAATTAAACCACATAATCCGATGAGTTCTACTAGATCTATAAAGTGCAGGTGTAACACGTTCTGGCTCACCAAAAGTGCGTTCAGTTTCAACGTGTGGATTGCTAGTGCTTACTGAAGGTATGTTACTTTAAAGTACTTGAATTTCTTCAAGATCTACTTTACTCCCACTGACTTCTTGTAAGAGAAGATCTCTTTCCAGGAATTCAGCAGACCGAGCAGAAAACACGTTGTCTTCAGCTTGGTAGTAAAAGTAGTAACCCATTGTTTCCTTTATGTATCGTACAAATTAACATTAGATAGTTCTGGGTTCTAATTTGTTTGAAGTGTCATGCTTCACATACGCTTTACAACCCCAGACTTTCAGATAAGACAACTTGAGACTCTTCCCATGCCATAACTCATATGGTGTCTTTTCTACCTTTATAGTTAGAATCACATTGAGTATGCCTGCAGCAGACTCTCATGCATATCCCTAAAAGACGGTAGTAGAGAAATCAGACTCATCATAAATCAAACTATATAAAGTAAAGTTCGATTCCTCTTACTCAGACACACCTTCGTGTTGTGGTGTGTAAGGTAGAGTGAACTATGAGACAATCCCATAATTCTTTAGGTGGTCCAAAAAACTCTTGACTCATAAACTTACTTACTCCATCGGAGCGAAGTGCTTTAATGGTCTTTCCAAGCTGATTATCTACTTCATTTTGGAATACTTTTGAATTTTAAAATAGATTTATGTTTATGTTTCAGCAAGTGAACATAATCATAGCTACTGTACTCATCAGTAAATGTAATGAAGTAAAATTAACTAAATCTATACATTGTTCTTAAAGGGCTACATACAACAGTATGTATTAGTCCTAAAAGATCTTTAGCTCTTTTACCTAAATCAGAGAAAGAAGCATTTGTCATCTTTTCACATAAACATGACTCGCATACATCAAATGACTCAGAGTCAATTGATTCCAAAAGTCCATTAGATTGGAGTTTTGAAATGCATTGTTTGTTTATATGACCAATATGACAATGTCATAGATAGGTCTTATTTAAGTCTTGCTTGAAGACTTTGGCGATGTAGGTATACACAGAATTTTCATTTGAAATTACACTATGCATATCAATTTCAAAAATACCATCATGTGGATAGGTATTAAGATAAATATATTATCCTTAGAAACTGAAATACCTAAGTGTGTAAATGCTTCAATACTAACATCTTTCAAATTATGTCGCTCGCAGTATTGAGAGCATAATGCTATTGTTCCAACAAAACAATAAGACCACTTAGAGAAGTAAGTTCAGAGGTACCAATAGCTTTAACAAAAGCTTGATCCCCCTTGCCTACTTACAAATTCAGTGTGTCTTTCTTCAGTCTATTACTTCTTCTCATTCCCTTCATATTGTTACAGGTGTGAAGGCCACAACCAGTTAACAAAGATCTAGGAATCACTAGAAGAAGTGTATAACTATATATGGAATATACCTGATTTGCTAGTCTCACCAGCGTTTCCTTTTCTCAGCTCAGATTGGAAGATAGGACAACTTCCTTCTCCAATTGCCAACCTTTCCACAATGGAAACATTCAGCGTCTTTTGTTAGGCTTTCCTTCTTGGAAGGTGGAATATCTTTCCTAGCAAATGATTTGTCATTTTCCTTCCACAAAGTATTCGGCTTATTCTTTTTCACCCTTCAATCCTATTTCTTCATGATCATTGAACAACATTCGATAATCATTTTGCTGAGCAGCAGCAACTGCCATAACAGGAAGAAAGGATGTGGGTTCTAAACTTTATTCAACTTCCAATTATTCTTGAGAACAATTCTCAGGTTGTAGTGCCAGTCTAGGAAGTTTGAACACTGAGTTTATCCTTCTCCAACAAAGAAGGAAGTGTGTTTTGGTTTACGTTTTGATTATTTGACATCTACAACAGATATAAGATTCAATTTAGTATTTTCGATATTGAGCTTTAATAAATTAACTACCCAAGTTTTTATAATATTTTAAAAAAACAATTAATTTACGAAAGCCTAAGATCCACATAGAGGTTCCATAGCCACATCTGTTGATCAGCTAGCAGTTATGGAGTCTATTGGTAGGTAGCGGGTACCAATTGCATTACAAGTACAACTCTTAGATCTTTATGGGACCTAGAGATATTTGTAGTCCAACAAACCACTATTATCTAATGGCATGTTTGTCCCATCATTGCCTCGAACTCAGGTCTCACCGTGAATACGATTAAGTCGTCCAATTTGGAAACAGTGGAAATTCACGCTAGTCTCACTAGATCGAAAAATCCACCTCGTGACTATAATTCAGCCTAGACTCACTAGATCAGAAAAATAACGAGGAGTGTTTGCAAGCTCATTGGATGACATGACTTAAATTTGACGGGTATTTTGGAAAAAGTTTGTGTCAACGAATAATGCATGCACACAAGATTCGCTACACTATTAGTTAAAAAACATTTTAACCAATTTATATGTCGATTATGTTTGTGATCTAATTTGTTATTTAATTTATAGGATATAAAAATAACAAATAAACAAACGTGTATCGTTTTAAAACAGTTTTAAAAGATGTCGTCCATATATATTATTTGACTTTCAAAATCATTTAACATTAAACTCGTTAGAGCTTTATTTAATGTTTTCATCAAAAACATATATAACTTGAGTCTCAAAATTATTTAACTTTAAACTCGTTAGAGTTTAACCTTTTAAAATCATCAATTTTAATATTTGAAACTCGTTACCGGTTTTATTTAATGTTTTCATCAAAAACATTTAGCATATATATTCTAATCAACAATTATATATAAATGCAAAATTAAAACACAACCATGCATCACACACACATAGCCTAGCCCAAAAATCCTATGCTTGATCCCATGAGCCGACATGTGATCAAGAGGTCAAACTAAGGGTAATATCGTAGCTCCCACTTAATTCAAGAATCAAGTGAAAACTTGACAAACGCCATCGTTATCAATTTGACCTGTTCGCCATCTTCTAAGTCAAAAGCATGTTGTATTTTATCTTCAATCTTCATCTTGTTACATTTATTTAAAATTGAAAAATACAACTAATCTAATACTTTTACAATTTAGAATAAACTTAAATACAATACTATGAAAATGAAAAATAAATATAATACAACTTTGACTTCAAAATGGCCTTTCTAATAAATAATCAACATGACATAATATTGCCGTAATCAACAATCACAACAATCATACATAGGTCGGGGCATTATAGGCTATGTGTGCAATCACAATTTTAATAACTACATTATTAAAACTAAAATATGGCTTGTCCATGGTTACAATGCATGTGTATAGCCATGGAATAAAACAATCAACAATTATAATAAATATTCAAGCCATAACAATTAAATCTACAATTTAAAATAGTGATATTCTTTCAATCATATTTGTGCGTCATGAGGTTAAGTCTAGATCAATCGAGTTGGCTTTAAAAACCAAAAAGGTTTCGACTTTCACCAATATACCACAAAGCTAAATCTAAAGAATAGTCACACGACAATTAAGATGGTGTAAAAGCGGCTCGGATACCACTGTTGGAAAATCGTATGTACTTTTACCAAAACAGATTAACGCAGCGGATAGTTAAAATAATAAGCTTTTATTATTTTATGAACAAAATTTAACAAGATTAAATTTTCACTTATTTAATGAAACATTCACACGGTTAATCTTTCCCAATGATCCAGTTACACCATAATAATTGTCATGAATATAAAACAAAAGAGGAGTTAACGATATACCTTTCTTGGAGAATTGATGAGACGGAGAGAAACTTACGATCAAAAGTATGACCGTCTCTTTGGATGATCCACACTACACTTTAAACGACCGTCAATGGATGCTAGTCCAAACCCAAGTAATATTAATCAACCTTTGGTTAATATTATGAAATCAAAATATGTAATATGTGTTTTAGTTTTCTGAAAGAATACGATATGAATTAATTTGGTGCAATATATAAAGATATTTTTTTTCAAAACACCCGTGAACCTTTTTGAAAAATCCGTGAATCCAAATTATAACGAATATATATCATAAAGTCGTATTTTTCAAATACTTCAGGGGTATGTTATGTAACTTATAATTAATAATTTCTATCATGTCGCTTTCATGTGAATAATAAATTAATTAATTTCGATTCATTTACTATTCATATGAATAGCAAATAAATTAATTTCGATTTACTATTTTGTTATTTGAGTAATATATATACATCATATATATATATATATATATATATATATATATATATATATATATATATATATATATATATATATATATATATATATATATATATATATATATATATATATATATATATATATATATATTTTATTTGACGTCTCGGTGTATATGTGTGTGACCTCGAAGGCTCAAATGAAGTTGGCTATATAGTTATATGTTGTACCTTGCACATTAATCCTACAGATTTTTGATATCGGGCTATATATTCTTTGTTATAGTCAGGAGAATTTGTGGTGTTGGATGTTAATTTTGTGAGTTCTTTGGACCGTTTAAGTGTTCAACTGCTATGTAGTCGGACGATTCACGGTTCGGTTTGCCTTATCCCTTATGTTTCGAGTGATTTTTAGGTCCATGGGAGTTTTAATCGGCTTCCCCTTCAATTAGTTATGTGGTCACTTCTTTTGATTTTTATTGATCCGTATACAATAATGATTAAGATTTTTGTGGCAACAATGATTTTAGTTATTGTTGTATTTTGTTTGTGTATTATTTTCAGTGTTGCATGTTTACGATCGATTCAATTGTTGTTTGTATATATGTCAAGTAAAATATTGAATCTTTTTATGTTAACTATTTAGAGTACATCAATTATAATTTATACTAGCTTTAGGGTAGATCGCGCGTTGCTGCGGTCGTTTTAGGCGTGTTCTCGAGTTTTGCTTGTGTGATTGTGATGGAATAGATGTTCATACGATCCGATAATTTTATATACAAATAGATGTATTGCTTTAATTTAATTTATGTTTTTAAGAAAAAAAAATATTCACAAGAAATCCGTCTACACAAGTCTAAAGTTAGACCAACTATGAAATATCAAGTATTGCACATGCATAAATACATGTATACGTGGTTGTTGTAATGAATATATACAGAGTATTTATCTATTGGATCGAGGTGGTGGAGGTGCATAGTTGTTAGCGGTGATTGGATTGTGAAGGAGAATTAACGAAAATCAAGAATCAAGGCCGGCAAATGGGACTGAGAGCATCAGAGAATGCACCCCTTTAAACCCCACATTTGACACACAATCTAGCTATTGAGCCACTCCCATCTCTATACGCGGAGTATCATCTACTTAATCATCACTAATTCCCAAGACCAAAGACCACTCCATCATTCTTTTAACTAATTATTTCGGATGAAGATATTTTTTACCTTCAAAAATGATAAATTCATCATAATTGTGCACAATATAAATATAAATTATGTACTTATACTCTAGTACACGATCTACATTTATGACAGATTTATTAATTTTGAAGAAGAAAATATCATTGTCAATTTCATCAATCTTTTTCAAATTATCATGCAAAATGTGCATCATCTCAAGCAAATCCCCTACCGGAATGATACTTATTGCTGTCACTCACCATTCACTGAAATCTCTTCTAACGACTTCGCTTATTTGACGTTTTTTCATTCGATTTCAATTTTTTAGATTTTCTTTATTTTAACTCTTGGAAACATCTAATAATAAATATCAACAGTTTTTAAATGGACATATGATTAATTTATTTATTATTCATTTATTTTACTATACATACAACTCTTAAATACCTAAATCATACCACACCAAACTCTCTCTTCTTTCAATCATTTTGTATAATTCATCTTCAACTTTTTACATATAATTTCATACGTTATAAAAATTATAAAATTTTCGAACGACGAATGTGCGATTACAGCAGTGCACTAGTTTAAGCATAATGTAATAACATTTTAATTCCTGTCGCAGATGATAAAGACGAATGTTCTAATGTACACGCCGTTACTGCATATCTCATCTGGTGTTGTAATATTTTTTTAGTAAGAACTCTTGATTCATGAATGTGTTGTAGTCTTGATGTAATTTGTTGGTTTGGTCTCTACTAGCTACTAGCTAGGGGGCCTTTTTATCTTTATTAATTTTTACTTGTTAAATAAAAAGATTATGAAGCCGAAAGTTTTAGTGTAGCACAATCACATTGTTAATTTTTAAGAATAGCAAGCGTTGGATTGACATGTGGTTATCTACTTTGAAAAAAATCGTAATTGTCATGATTTAAAAGACAAAAGTTGGATTGCTCCTATAGCTTTAAATCATGTGCAAATTATATCTTTGGATGGATTGCTAGGAGGATAAAGGGTGTGAAATTGGATTGGAACGTGTGGATTTTTTTACCCAAATTCATACCTCCAGTAATGGGGCAGTAGGTTTTCCAGTTGCTTACTCTGGATGTGCTAATCCTGGCTCATAGTGACCCCTTCGTTGCTATATCTCTCGGGCCAATTCTTCTCATCTAACTTTCGTGTATTTGTAATACTGGATATTCCCATACCCCCTAGCAAATAACTAGGAAAGGTTAAAGATTACAAACACATAACCACTGGCTTAAAAGCCAGAAAAAACTCCAAACAAAAGCTTTGAAAGCCACAAGATCGAACTAACATTACATGAACTTCTATTACATATCTAACGAAATGTCGTAATACAAATCGAATCAAATAGCACATTCTTCTCAATGAGTCGGAATAAAAAGCTGTAGCATTATAAAACCTCCATATATGCTATAAAGTAGCCAATATATAACTTGTTTTTGTATCCTTGCTTTCTTGCCATGCATCAAACCAAGCGCACCACTCCATCCAATTATTAAAGAAATACAAGTGTACATCTACCCGTCTTCGTACTGCGATCCAAAGCTCTAGCACAGTTGAGCAATCGAACAAGACATGGTTAATCGATTCCGTGTGAAAACCGCATAAAGCACAACTCAAATCTTCTATATCCATGGCCTTTACCGACAGATTGAGGCGAGTAGGTAACCGATTTGACATCACTCTCAAAGCAAAGAAATTAACCTTACGTGGGATGAGCTTGCACCATCGAGTTTTGATGCGGCATTATAAAGATAAACATTGTCAATAAAGGCTCTCTTATGATTAACCTGGAAAAAATCCATCATCACAAATATTCCACTCCCACGAACTGCTCCAGTTAGATCCGCAGCTAAAGTCGATAACATGCTTAAGTTCCTTCCACCAAGATCACAAACCCATTCCCATTTTCATTCACCATTTACAAATCGGCCGACTATCAAACAATCTTTATTTGTTTCCAGGTGATACAGCCTATTATATTTCACCTTGAAAGAACCATCTACTTTTCAATAGTCCACCCAAAATCGAGAGTTACGACCATTGTCAATATTGACGTGGAATGATACCATCATTTTTTAGTTTCACCACACACTAGATCCGCGTAACATACTACCATCCAAACTCACATTCTCACCATATATTGCGCGTATATCCTCGGTGTAACAACGACCATATATATATATATATATATATATATATATATATATATATATATATATATATATATGAAAGATCAGATGAACCGTAACACCCACCTGACTAGCAGTACCTAAACCTGCAAGGGAAGTAAATGCGGAGGGTTAGCGCACCTCTAAGTGAATGGATATTATCTAATAGAAATAGCTTAAGCATCACACAAGCTATACACTACACATCATATACATGCTAACCATGAACTAGCATACAAGTAAAGGTAATACGAGGATCGGCGACTTGTACGAGCACACGACTCCTAGTTGATCAGGCTAGAGTCTACCGATAGTCCTTGCTACTCGATTCACAGTATAGTTATCCGGACGCAGGGGATACGTCATTCAAAACTATACTCCATAACCGGTAGCACTTGGACCCAATCTCCTCGGGCCTGGTTGACCCCATACGGACTCTAACCTCCTCGGGCCTGGTTACAGTCCCCAGCCTCCTCTGTCGTGACTAGTGCCTAACACAGTGCGCACATAATAACACATAACAACAATAAGCATGCAATCAAACAACTAACATGGCAATATCACTGAATCAAAGCATTGTAAAAGAGTTAATCACAGTAGCATATCATGCTACTTAAACTCTATCCGGAGATTGACCCACTCACCAATTACCAGCAATAGCTCAGTTATCTAACTCTGAGCTTCTTCCTTGTTCTTATCTCCTAAGAACAATATAAACCAAGTCAGTAAGTGTTCTAATCAAAATTAGACACACGGACAGCAGAACAGCTAAAACACAACACTTAGTAAAATTTCACTACCAAAATTCATCGGCCGACTGTCCAAGACACTCGACCGATCGTCGCCACACCATCGGGCGAGGCTCTCACCCACCGGGCGAACGTCTAAATAAAATTCACTATCTGAAGGACTCCCACCATCGGTCGATGGTCAATGACCATCAGCCGGTTGTCAATCACCATCGGTCAAAGGTAGTTCATCAGTTGTAGCAGCAATGTGATGACCCGGGAATTTTCGATCAAATTTAAACTTAATCTTCATATGATTTCGACACGATAAGCAAAGTCTGTAAGGTTGAGTCTCAAAAAGTTTGAACTGTTTTAATATATCCATTTACCCTGTGACTATTTACGACGATTCACGAAACTTTAAATGATAAACAGAAATGTATATATGAATAATTATATAGTAAATGATTATATATAATAAATTAAGTATATTAACGATCTATTATGTGATTTAAAATAAGTGAGACATGTTATTTTAAATATATAGAGTATATTGAATGTATATGATTTCGAACTAAAACTTGTCAACGTTAACAAAGTAATAAAGGTATACTTTGAAGTCATTTGTTTCAATACATATATAATTAATTAATATAGTTATTTACTTAATATTTAAAACATGATTATATACATATATATATTAAAAATAACATATGTACTATTAATATAATAAATATAATTACAAGTATAGATACAGTGTTATTGTTATGACTTTCAATATTGATATTAATATTAGTTTTATTAATATTATTATAATTATTATTTTTATTGTTATCATTAATAATGTTATTATTATTATTTTTATTCTTATTATGATAATTAATATATTACTACTTATTAATTTTATGAATTCACTTATTAGGTAATAAGTTAACATTTTTATTATTAATAATAACATAATATTATTATATATAATATATTTAATAATATATAATATTAAATATAATATAAATAGAAATATAGAAATAGATCTGTACGTTTATTATCATTGTCTGTTTTTCATCTTATATTTTTATTTTTATTTTTGTTCCTACTGCTCTGTTCGTGATTTCATTTATTTGTCTTGAATTATTGTCTTGAATTATTTTTTATTTTTGTTCCTACTGCTCTGTTCGTGATTTCATCTATTTATCTTGAATTATTGTCTTGAATTATTTTTACTTTTGTTCCTACTGCTCTGTTCGTGTCAATACAGACAAGTCCAATTCAGTACCAGTCTCTATCTCCTTTTCATTTATTTGTTCTTGTCTGTCTTGAATTATTGTTACCGAACCCATTCATTTACCTAAATCAGCCGACAACTCCATTTTCATAGAGAGAGGTCATTCAATTATCCATTATCATCACCAATTATAAAAATCATTGCTGTTATCTGATAGACTTAAACAGAAAAAGATGGGAACCAGACCCCAAAACCCAGTTCGTGATTCATTTTAGCCAAAACTCAAAACCAAACGAAATTTCAAAATATGTAAATGTAGTGTTGTTCAAAATCCTTCATTCAAACTATCTGGAAAGATTAAACTTCCAATTTTCAGTATCGAGCTCTAATTTACAGGTCAAAGTTTTCGAATTCAAAAGTCAAATTTTATTCTTTAATCAAATTCGTGTTATACGTTTCGATTCAAGTTGAATTGATGATTTCTTTAGTTTCTATAAACAAATTACAAACTGTTTTGTGTTATATATTTTCGTTATAATGCACTAAAACTCGAAATCCAATTTTTTTTTTTTTTGGTTTATACGACGAGCAGCAGCAGTATTATTTACTTATTATATATTGTTTTTTCAAATCAATTAATCACAAGTAGATAGTTATGTGTTGGATATTATATATATAAAACGAGTTTGTATTTATTTTTAAGAGTTAATGGATCGTGGTTCGGTTTTTAAAATTCAATTGTAGAAGATGAAGAGGATGAGACAAATAAATGGGATATATATATTTAGGTTCAGTAATATTTCAGAAAATAGGCAACAGCCCAATGGTTTAGAGTGTTTGTGGGTATGCAGGTGGTCGCGAGTTCGATCCTCACTTGAGGCATTCTTTTTTACTGTTTTACTTGTAACACCCTAGGCAAATCCCACATCGCCCACGAACATGAGTGATCATGGGATTATAAGGTAATACTCACACTTAAATGACACAACGCGTTTTGGGATCACAGGTTGAGTAGAAGTGCGAGTACATTGTGGTTAAGCGTGCTCGGGCGAGAGCACTACCAGGATGGGTGACCTCCTGGGAAAGTGCTTCTCGTGTGTGGTCGCCAAGAAAAAGTCGTGCGCCTGCGGGCAAAGCGGACAATATTGTGGTCATGTTAAGCTGGGGTGTTACAGAATGGTATCAGAACCACTCATGTGCCGTTGGGGGTGGTGGGGCAAACCTCATCGAGGACGATGAGTCCCTAAGGGGGGGTGAATGTAACATCCTAGGCAAATCCCACATCGCCCACGAACATGAGTGATCATGGGATTATAAGGTAATACTCACGCTTAAATGACACAACGCGTTTTGGGATCACAGGTTGAGTAGAAGTGCGAGTACATTGTGGTTAAGCATGCTCGGGCGAGAGCACTACCAGGATGGGTGACCTCCTGGGAAAGTGCTTCTCGTGTGTGGTCGCCAAGAAAAAGCCGTGCCCCTGCGGGCAAAGCGGACAATATTGTGGTCATGTTAAGCTGGGGTGTTACATTACTAAAGGTAGCAATCTAATTATTTTTATTATTATTATTATTATCATGAATTATTATTATTGTTGTTATTATTATTTTTATTAGATATAATATTTAATGTTATTATTATCATTATTCTAATTATTATTAGTAACCTAGTTACTAGTAAGATTGACACTATTATAACTACAAATATAATAAGTATTATTAGGTTAACATTAATAATATGATCTATATTATTATCACTTTTGTTTGTACGCAACATCATTATGTATTATTAGTGTTATTATTAGTAACATTAACATTGATATAGGTATTATTATGATTAGGAGTATCATTATAATTATTACCATAAAAATAACACAAACTAGTTTTATTATCATTTAATATTAGTATTAGTATCACTTTTATAAATGTTAGTATCATTATTAAATTAAAGGATCAATATTAACAATATCATTATTATTATTATTATTAATATTATCATTTTTTTATAAAGTTAGTATTATTATGATTATTAATATTATTACTATTATTATTAGTAAATCATTAATATCAAAACTATCATTTTTTAAATAAATAAATATTTTGTACATAAAACATAGTTATTACATATACTACAATTATATTAATATTTCATATAACTATATATATAACATATTAACATTTCTTATATAAAAACTTATATACAACAAATTAAGTATTTTTAATATAATACTAAAAGTGTATCTAAAGATATATAAATATTAATATAACTAAAAGTATAGATATTAATTATTGTAATGACATATATATGAAATAAATATATATATCATGTAAGTTAAGATATGATATATATATATAAATAAAGAATATGTTTTGATGAAGATTAGAATAAAATCTAAATAATTACAAATATAAATAAATATTATGTAACTAATAAATGAAACTATGTGATTTCCAATATACGTTTTAATATATATACAAATGATATAGGTTCGTGAATTCGAGGCCAACCCTGCATTGTTCAATGTCGTCATATGTATTTTTACTACAAAATACAGTATAGTGAGTTTCATTTGCTCCCTTTTTAAATGCTTTTGCAATATATATTTTTGGGACTGAGAATACATGCGCTGCTTTTATAAATGTTTTACGAAATAGACACAAGTACTTAAAATTACATTCTATGGTTGGATTATTAAACCGAATACCGCCCTTCAAGTCTGGTAACCTAAGAATTTAGGGAAATGGCCGCTGATTGACGCGAATCCTAAAGATAGATCTATGGACCTTGACAAGTCCCATTCGGGGTACGAATGCTTTAGTACTTCGAGATTATTATACAGATGAGAGGTTCTGTTTTGGGGATATTCTATGCATTAAGTTAACGTCGGTTACCAAGTGTTCAATCCATATGAATGATTTTTATCTCTATGCAGTTTGCGAAATGCCTGATACGAGAATGATGTTTATGAAAATAAAATCTTGTGGTCTATTATACTATCTGAAATGATTATTTATGATAAACTAATGAACTCACCAACATTTTGATTGACACTTTAAAGCATGTTTATTCTCAGGTATGAAAGAAGTCTTCCGCTGTGCAATTGCTCATTTTAAAGATATTACTTGGAGTCATTCATGACATATTTCAAAAGACGTTGCATTCGAGTCATTGAGTTCATCAAGATTATTATTAAGTCAATTATAGTTAGATATATTATAAAATGGTATGCATGCCGTCAAGTTTTGATGTAATGAATGATTGTCTTTTCAAAAACGAATGCAATGTTTGTAAAATGTATCATACAGAGGTCAAGTACCTCGCGATGTAATCAACTATTGTGAATCGTTTATAATCGATATGGACTTCGTCCGGATGGATTAGGACGGGTCTCTATAGTTGGTATCAGAGCGGTGGTCTTAGCGAACCAGGTCTTGCATTAGTATGTCTAACTGATAGTCATTAGGATGCATTAGTGAGTCTGGACTTCGACCGTGTCTGCATGTTAAAAGTTTTGCGTATCATTTTGTCGGAAATCATCTGCTTATCATCCTTAGGAAATTACCTACTCATTATTCTTAGTCTAGACATGTTTTACTGCATTGACTGCATGAATAGTGCATAGACAAAATTCATATCTTAGCGTATCTGACAATTCATATCTTAGCGTATATGTTACTGTAGACCTTGCCTGATATCTCTCGTAAATTTCTCCTTAATTTAAGGGATCCTGGTACTATATATATCTATGCAAATTATGCATTGAAAATACCATCAAACTATCAATTGCTGTCACTAAACTCTTCATACCAAAAATCTTTCCTGAGATCGCGTAAGATGGCCTCTACGAATCGACCAAGTTCATCTGACTCCGAAGACAGCGTGACAGGAGCACACTAACCAATCAACTACCGTGATTACTTGAGAAAATGGGGGTGGGTTCGCGACATACTCACCCTATGAAGAAGGGAAGAAGGTACTCCATATCATGAATCGAATCTACCACCTAACCTTGGAGTACTTGACCCGTTCACCAGAGAACCCGTTCGCAACACCGTTTATACCCTTTTTGCAAGAATTTTTCGTCTTGAGACTACCATTAACGGAACTAGAGAAGATATTCGACCTCTACCTCACACTGATAACCAACCAGGGTTAGTAGAAGAAGTTAAGGAACTCCGAGCTCGAGTGTTAACTTTAGAGAGCACGGTACATAATTTGCAAACACCAGCAGTATCACCAACACCAGTAACATCACCAGCCTCAGCACCAACAGCACTAGTACCACCAACAACAACATCCGCGTCACCAGTTTCGACATCTCATTCTGTACCTCGAGTATAATCATCGTTCTACAAGACGTTCTACATCATTTATCTTCGTATGACATGACGATTATGTAATCTCTAATGTTTTAGAGATTATAGATTCTTGTTCTAACGATAAATCAAATGAGTTTAATATCATATTAACTCATTAAATCTATGATTACATCTGAAGAAAATATATATGAATATATGTTTTCATAAAGATTGTAATTAAAAATTCTTTTGTACAAACTGTTAATGGTGAAAATATTTTAACGGGTAGGTAATACTCGAGGAAATATTTAACTTTCATATTAACATGTTATACTGTACATTCTTCGAATCTGATTCAACAGTCATTTAATATCCTACTTACAACCACCAATATACGTATCCGTTCACCGTCGAATAACCATTTTCATCTAATTTCATATTTGAATTTTGATTTACCTGAATCCAACAAGTGGTATAATGAAGAAAACATCGGACAAAATAAAATTTGTTAGAAACAAACAAAATAATTATGAGAAATTTTGTTAAGAATCCACGCTAACTGTTCCTAGCTAACTGTTAATTCCGTATTACCTTTTATTTATCGCAATTTATTTATCGCATTTTATTTATCGCAATTTAATTATCGCAATTTTATTTATCGTCATTTAATTTCTGTTATTTACTTTACGCATTTAATTTATCATCATTTAATTTCTGTATTTATTTTACGCACTTTAAATATCGGGACACGTATACAAGGTTTTGACATATCATATCGACGCATATATATATATATATATATATATATATATATATATATATATATATATATATATATATATATATATATATATATATATATATATATATATATATATATATATATATAAAATATATATATATATATATATATATATATATTATTTAGAATAACCATAGACACTCTATATGCAGTAATGATCGAGTTCTCTATACATGGTTGAGGTTGATTCTACAATAATATATATACTTTGAGTTGTGATCGAGTCTGAGACATGTACACGGGTCACGATATGTATTAATTAATTCAAATATTATACATTAAACTATATATGAATTATTGGACTGTCAACTGTGGGCTATCGAATGAGGACTAATAACATTGGACAATTAAAATGAATTAAAATATTGATTATAACATATGAAACTAAACAATTCTTCAAGTTTGCCACTTGATTTCATCTTAACCTCATTTATATCTTGAAGATTACAATCTACGTACAAACCTTTCATGATTCTTGAAAACATCTCAATCGAGAGGATGAACCAACCGCACTTCATCTATGAAGAAAAGATTGATACATATAGTTATGTACCTAAAAACACTCGGAACCTAAGTAAACGTTTAACATATATCAGTGCTAGCTACTTTGGCCTTGTTATTACCGAAAATAACATTGCAATTCCTTTCCAAAATTAGTCAATTTTGTCACAGCTCCAGCAAGTCAACTTCGAATTTTCATTCGAAACAATCTTATTATAACCTTGACATATATGCGTGCTCTTTTATCGTTACCGGGGTACCGTTTATATTCCACCATATTAGCAGTAAACTTATCAGAAACTTCATTGATCTCTGACTTTCCGAAGAATTATTATATTCATTGAAAACTTATTATATACTCATCCACATCTTGTAACGAGAATGACCATGCCAATTACCGGGAATTAGCAAGTCAGTATTTTGAATCTCGCAACGTTTCCACAACAACAATTATATGTATTCATATTCTCTTAGAACTATGATCTTCCATTCTGAAATTCTGAAAAGTACCCAGTCTGCGAATTAATGCTCTGAATTTTGAAAAGTTGAATGAAGCAACAAAAACTGTAAATGACCTCAACAGCCAAAAGTTTTATGATAAAGAATAGTATGTTGGAAAAGCTCAGAAAAGTTGGAACTGGAAAACGGATTGAGCTAACCACGAAGGAGACCAAGGAAAAATACAAGAACCATACCCTATATTCAAAGAATCTAGGTAATTCTGGATCCGATGAAATCTTTAGAAAATATCTTGCTCTGAAGTCATGTTAAAATCTTGCGGAAAATTTTTCTTCATCAACCTTCGATATTAGAAATTCCAAGATATCATCGTATCTTTCGTTATAAATATCCTCCATATTTCTGAAGATATTTTCATAATTATTCTTATCTGAAATCATTAATCTCTTAGTGCTATCAGTGTTACATCATATAGAAACTGTTAGTTTCTATATTCTGTAAACTTTCGAGCTTAAAATATGAATGTTATTGAAGTAATGTTGGTAACTGATGCATGAGTTAGTATAATATAATGACACTTGATCAACGTGAATATATTACAGTAAGTCATACCGAGTTTCTAATGAAACGTGATGATTCACAGATCTTAACGTCATCATGTGCCATGTTACATAACTCTTTCATTCTGATTAAATTCTGAACATATCAAGAAAATATATTCTTGATAGTTCTATCTCAGTGATTCTGGTAATTTGACAAATCAAATCGTGCAATTACGTTCTTTCTCGTTTAGAATATTAAGTTCATTCGAAACTCCATACTTACAAATTCCGGACCATTACTCGCTTTACTAGAGGACGAGAGGAGAATAAAAAGGCAAAGAGCTCCAAAATATAAGAGAAATATAAAGCCCAACAACAACAACGGAATTACAAACCGTGGATATTAATACGAATAGCAATATAAAGACACGGTAGAATTAAGAATAGTATCACTCCAAGGTAATAGTAGAGGTAAACAGATTTTTCTGGTAGAAGATTGAAAAGAAGGATGACAGAAATGATAATTAGAAAAATATCAAGGATTAGAACGGGATTAAGCATTTTTACAATCTTTTGGATGTATAAACTAAGAAAGAAAGTATAGGAATGGTGAAAATAATATTAAAAAAAAAAATTAATTTATAATGGGAATATCAGACGGAGTAATCAAGGCAGATCACCGTATTTAATTATAGAGGTCTTAATTTCCTTACACGTCGAAGAATCAAATCTTTTAGATTTCGAAGATTTTCTTTAAATTCCTTGAATTCCGGAATTCAATCAAGACAGCGTCAAAAGTTAAGACGCATCTTATTTTCTAAATTCAACCCTGACTCTATCAAAAGTTAAGATGAATCTTTACTTTCCTATTTCACTCTTTGGTGATAGCTTCATTCGTACTCTTCGAATAATCGAATTATTTTTATCCATATTACTCAATGATGATAAAACTCAATTTATCAACTCATATTCGTCATGAAAACATTTTTATTGTTAGCCATGACCACCTCACTCAAATTTTAGAACGAAATTTCTTTAACGGGTAGGTACTATGATGACCCAGGAATTTTCGACCAAATTTAAACTTAATCTTCATATGATTTCGACACGATAAGCAAAGTCTGTAAGGTTGAGTCTCAAAAAGTTTGAACTGTTTTAATATATCCATTTACCCTGTGACTATTTACGACGATTCACGAACCTTTAAATGATAAACAGAAATGTATATATGAATAATTATGTAGTAAATAATTATATATAATAAATTAAGTATATTAACGATCTATTATGTGATTTAAAATAAGTGAGACATGTTATTTTAAATATATAGAGTATATTGAATGTATATGATTTCGAACTAAAACTTGTCAACGTTAACAAAGTAATAAAGATATACTTTGAAGTCATTTGTTTCAACACATATATAATTAATTAATATAGTTATTTACTTAATATTTAAAACATGATTATATATATATATATATATATATATATATATATATATATATATATATATATATATATATATATATATATATATATTAAAAATAACATATGTACTATTAATATAATAAATATAATTACAAGTATAGATACAGTGTTATTGTTATGACTTTCAATATTGATATTAATATTAGTTTTATTAATATTATTATAATTAGTATTATTATTGTTATCATTAATAATGTTATTATTATTATTTTTATTCTTATTATGATAATTAATATATTACTACTTATTAATTTTATGAATTCACTTATTAGGTAATAAGTTAACATTTTTATTATTAATTATAACATAATATTATTATATATAATATATTTAATAATATATAATATTAAATATAATATAAATAGAAATATAGAAATAGATTTGTACGTTTATTATCATTGTCTGTTTTTCATCTTATATTTTTATTTTTATTTTTGTTCCTACTGCTCTGTTCGTGATTTATTTATTTGTCTTGAATTATTGTCTTGAATTATTTTTATTTTTGTTCCTACTGCTCTGTTCGTGTCAATACAGACAAGTCCAATTCAGTACCAGTCTCTATCTCCTTTTCATTTATTTGTTCTTGTCTGTCTTGAATTATTGTTACCGAACCCATTCATTTACCTAAATCAGCTGGCAACTCCATTTTCATAGAGAGAGGTCATTCAATTATCCATTATCATCACCAATTATAAAAATCATTGCTGTTATCTGATAGACTTAAACAGAAAAAGATGGGAACCAGACCCCAAAACCCAGTTCGTGATTCATTTTAGCCAAAACTCAAAACCAAACGAAATTTCAAAATATGTAAATGTAGTGTTATTTAAAATCCTTCATTCAAACTATCTGGAAAGATTAAACTTCCAATTTTCAGTATCGAGCTCTAATTTACAGGTCAAAGTTTTCGAATTCAAAAGTTAAATTTTGTTCTTTAATCAAATTCGTGTTATACGTTCCGATTCAAGTTGAATTGATGATTTCTTTAGTTTCTATAAACAAAATACAAACTGTTTTGTGTTATATATTTTCGCTATAATGCACTAAAACTCGAAATCCAATTTTATTTTTTTTTGGTTTATACGACGAGCAGCAGCAGTATTATTTACTTATTATATTTTTTTTTTCAAATCAATTAATCACAAGTAGATAGTTATGTGTTGGATATTATATATATAAAACGAGTTTGTATTTATTTTTAAGAGTTAATGGATCGTGGTTCGGTTTTTAAAATTCAATTGTAGAAGATGAAGAGGATGAGACAAATAAATGGGATATATACATTTAGGTTCAGTAATATTTCAGAAAATAGGCAACAACCCAATGGTTTAGAGTGTTTGCGGGTATGCAGGTGGTCGCGAGTTCGATCCTCACTTGAGGCATTCTTTTTTACTGTTTTACTAAAGGTAGCAATCTAATTATTTTTATTATTATTATTATTATCATGAATTGTTATTATTATTGTTATAATTATTTTTATTAGATATAATATTTAATGTTATTATTATCATTATTCTAATTATTATTAGTAACCTAGTTACTAGTAAGATTGACACTATTATAACTACAAATATAATAAGTATTATTAGGTTAACATTAATAATATGATCTATATTATTATCACTTTTGTTTGTACGCAACATCATTATGTATTATTAGTGTTATTATTAGTAACATTAACATTGATATAGGTATTATTATGATTAGGAGTATCATTATTGTTATTACCATAAAAATAACACAAACTAGGTTTATTATCATTTAATATTAGTATTAGTATCACTTTTATAAATGTTTGTATCATTATTAAATAAAAGTATCATTATTAACAAAATCATTATTATTATTAATATTATCATTTTTTAAAAGTTAGTATTATTATGATTATTAATATTATTACTATTATTATTAGTAAATCATTAATATCAAAACTATCATTTTTTAAACAAATAAATATTTTGTACATAAAGCATAGTTATTACATATACTACAATTATATTAATATTTCATATAACTATATATATAACATATTAACATTTCTTATATTAAAACTTATATACAACAAATTAAGTATTTTTAATATAATACTAAAGGTGTATCTAAAGATATATAAATATTAATATAACTAAAAGTATAGATATTAATTATTGTAATGACATATATATGAAATAAATATATATATCATGTAAGTTAAGATATGATATATATATATATAAATAAAGAATATGTTTTGATGAAGATTAGAATAAAATCTAAATAATTACAAATATAAATAAATATTATGTAACTAATAAATGAAACTATGTGATTTCCAATATACGTTTTAATATATATACAAATGATATAGGTTCGTGAATCCGAGGCCAACCCTGTGATGACCCGGAAATTTCCGATCAAATTTAAACTTTAATCTTTATATGTTTCCGACACGATAAGAAAAATCTGTAATGTTGAATCTCGAAAATTTTGAAATCTATATTCATGTAATCAATTTCCCTTTGACCATGCTCGATGATTCACGAACAATTATGTGTATATAGATATATATGAATATATACATATGTGTGATTATTAAATTGAGAAATATTAATAAAACATTTAACGACTTGATTAATATGAAAATAAGTTATGAAGTCTATCATATGACTTGAGAACATTAACAAAGTATTAGATGAATAATACTTGACATGAAAGTAATTATTTTAATATATTTATCAACGGATTTAAAAGATAATATCAAAATCATATGATTGAATTATCAGATACATTGAATTATGATTACGAGTCTCTGTTAAGAGGTCCACTTTGAATTAAGAAACCCTTACTTTTAATGGTATTCGGAATAATAGTAAAGTAATCTACAAATGAGAACAATGTGCTCCTATTCGAATTCTGTTTTCTTTTCTTTCTTCTGAATACAAACAACCCGTGATTCTATTTTTGTGTTCTAACGTGTTCCTTTTAATTGTTTAGATATTTTGTTATTTGTTGAATTGTGTCAGACAAAGTGACAGCCTAATTTCTCTAACTTACACGTTTTGTTAAATAATGGATTATGATAATTGAGATAAATTATATTTAATTACATTGTGCATACAAGTAACTATACTTGATTGATTGCCACATAAGAGTAAACTATTATTATATACTACTTTTCCCTATTCGTCCATGAACTAAATCACATCTTAGTGAATTAAGAATTTCTGTAAGTTATACTATCTTCTCCCTCTCTCTTTATCTATCTCTCTTCTGTGTTACTAGAAAACTCATGTATTTCTTCATCTTCTTGATCACAACTAAACACCCATCTAATCATCATCAACTGAGACCCACTTAGGTTATTGAAACCCACTTGCAACGAAAACCCATTATAACAAAACCATAAACAAACATTGAGACCACCACCATCATCGGTTAAACCAAGAGCATCATCATCATTGTCGAACTCCATTATCAAACCCTTGAACCGACACCACCTCACGACTACAAACTTCACCATGAGCCACACACGTCACCTTGTAAATCTTCAACAACCGTGAGTTACCACTCTATCTCTATATCCTCTCTCTCTTATTTTTCGTGAATCCTTAATCCGTTTTATACATCTTTCTTCTCTTTGTTTTCTGCTTTGGTTGTCAACATAGATCACCACCTTCAGTTGTTGTGTCCAATGAGAGCCACCACAACCAGTCATCACAAAGTCTGATGCTACAACCTTTGACCACCAAACATCACCATCATCATTGGAAATCACCTACTGTTACAGCGGTTTTGTTTTGACCATCAAAACAACTTTAAGACCACCACAAATCCATCTAATAACCTGCGTTTATTTCATGATTATTCGCAGCTAATGTACACTTCTCGTTGAGAACGATGAAGACGATAGTACAGACTACTTCTTGATATAACTACTGCGAAATATTTTTTGTTTCAAATCGTGTTGCTACTGCTTCCATACTGTTTCTGTTTTGCTCAAAACCCACTCATAATCATCATTTGATAAACTAATCGAAGTCACCCCAAACCCCCATAACCCTATCTCTCTCCCTCTCCTCTCTCCATTACTTCTGTTTTATTTCTGTTTTGGAACCATTGCACAACCACCACAATCAATATCGTTTTTTTGTGATGTTAATGTTTCTGTATACACTCACGATCCAACTGCAAATAAAGAAAACGATGATGATGATGATGAGCAATAACGATAATGGACGTAATAATTGATGAGAGTAAAAGTCGATGTTGATGTTGTTAATTGATACAGCTGTTTTCTTTCTATCAATCTTCAAGAACCCCACCACCGATTTTCTTTTCCTACTAAACTTATCTGTTAAATGATTTAGCTTATGTTATGTGATAGATTGGGCTCCTCTTCTTTTATTAAACAGATTTCTTTCGTGGGCCTTTTAAACTGTTTTGGGTTAGGCTGTAAATGGGCCGAGACATTTTTTTTTTTCTGTTTTCTGTTGGGCCTGTTGGGCCGCTTGGCACTAGTGACTATGATCAGGCCATTCATATTGAAAGGTTTCTATTATAATGCAAACATGTTTGATACACACAACAAATGAATGATGATGGGAATTTTATGATTAAGATAATGATATAGATGATTAAGATGATCGTGATTAAGAACATGAAGATGAGGTTATGATTAGTTAGAATTTTATGTTAATGTGTTTAAAAGAAGAAGATGTGATCATGATGATAATAAACAAGTTAATGATGATGATAAAATGATACATCATAATGTTTATGATGATTACGGTTAGAACTATTATGACGTTGGTTATAGCAAAATGATAATGAAACCGGGATTGATTGGTTGGTTTTGGTTTAGCGGGATCGAATTGTTTGGTGAAGAAAGGGAAAAAGGAAAACAGATAAATACATGTTAAATAGATGTAGGCTTTTATATAGATCAGAAATGAAGGAGATAGAAGAATGGTTAAAGGCGTTAACGGGTTAGCGGGACGTCGCGGGTTCAAACCCGGACTTGGGCATTTTTTTTAGAACTACTCCTTTGAGGTAGTTTACTTATTATTCCTATTATTATTATTATTATTATTATTATTATTATTATTATTATTATTATTATTATTATTATTATTATTATTATTATTATTATTATTATTATTATTTTTATTTTTAGTATTGTTAGATTAATTATTATTATTAACAAAATTATATCATAATTATTAGTATTATCATTAAACGTTATTAGTATTAACATTACAAACAATTTTTATTATTAGTACTATCTTTATCATTAATATTAAAATTATCATTGTTATTATTATTAGAATTATCATAATTTTTATCATAATTAGTATTATTTTTATCTTTATTATTATTAGTACTATTAATATATCAAATGAAGATTTTCTATATAAAAATATATATATATATATATATATGACATAAAACCTAACCATATAAATACTTTTGTAATAAATGTTAATTATCTATATAAAGATAAATATATCTAATTAAGTTATTAATAAAACACATGTTATAAAATAACAAATAAAATCACTAATAATATATATATTTGTTCAATTACCATTACATGTATTAATATACATGATTGAATAATAGGTTCGTGAATCCGAGGCCAACCCTATATTTGTTCAATGTCGTTCTATGTATTTTTACTACAAAATACAGTATGGTGAGTTCATTTGCTCCCTTTTACTCTTTACATTTTTGGGCTGAGAATACATGCAAATGTTTTATTAACTGTTTTACAATATTTATATGCGTGAGTTTCATTTGCTCCCTTTTTAAATGCTTTTGCAATATATATTTTTGGGACTGAGAATACATGCGCTGCTTTTATAAATGCTTTACGAAATAGACACAAGTACTGAAAACTACATTCTATGGTTGGATTATTAAACCGAATATGCCCCTTTTTAGTCTGGTAATCTAAGAATTAGGGAACAGACACCCTAATTGACGCGAATCCTAAAGATAGATCTATCGGGCCCAACAAGCCCCATCCAAAATACCGGATGCTTTAGTACTTCAAAATTTATATCATGTCCGAAGGAGGATCCCGGAATGATGGGGATATTCTTATATGTATATTGTGAATGTCGGTTACCAGGTGTTCAATCCATATGAATGATATTTTGTCTCTATGCATGGGACGTATGTTTATGAGAAATGGAAATATGAAATCTTGTGGTCTATTAAAATTATGAAATGATTATTTATGTTAAACTAATGAACTCACCAACCTTTTGGTTGACACTTGAAAGCATGTTTATTCTCAGGTATGAAAGAAATCTTCCGTTGTGCATTTGCTCATTTTAAGGATATTACTTGGAGTCATTCATGACATATTTCAAAAGACGTTGCATTCGAGTCGTCAAGTTCATCAAGATTATTATTAAGTTAATTATAGTTAGATATATTATGAAATGGTATGCATGCCGTCAACTTTCAATGTAATGAAAGATTGTCTTTTCAAAAAACGAATGCAATGTTTGTAAAATGTATCATATAGAGGTCAAGTACCTCGTGATGTAATCAACTGTTGTGAATCGTTTATAATCGATATGGACTTCGTCCGGATGGATTAGGACGGGTCCTTTCAAACCCTGCATTGTTCAATGTCGTCATATGTATTTTTACTACAAAATACAGTATAGTGAGTTTCATTTGCTCCCTTTTTAAATGCTTTTGCAATATATATTTTTGGAACTGAGAATACATGCGCTGCTTTTATAAATGTTTTACGAAATAGACACAAGTACTTAAAATTACATTCTATGGTTGGATTATTAAACCGAATATCGCCCTTCAAGTCTGGTAACCTAAGAATTTAGGGAAATGGCCCCTGATTGACTCGAATCCTAAAGATAGATCTATGGACCTTGACAAGTCTCATTCGGGGTACGAATACTTTAGTACTTCGAGATTATTATACAGACGAGAGGTTCTGTTTTGGGGATATTCTATGCATTAAGTTAACGTCGGTTACCAGGTGTTCAATCCATATGAATGATTTTTATCTCTATGCAGTTTGCGAAATGCTTGATACGAGAATGATGTTTATGAAAATGAAATCTTGTGGTCTATTATACTATCTAAAATGATTATTTATGATAAACTAATGAACTCACCAACCTTTTGGTTGACACTTTAAAGCATGTTTATTCTCAGATATGAAAGAAGTCTTCCGCTGTGCAATTGCTCATTTTAAAGATATTACTTAGAGTCATTCATGACATATTTCAAAAGACGTTGCATTCGAGTCGTTGAGTTCATCAAAATTATTATTAAGTCAATTATCGTTAGATATATTATAAAATGGTATGCATGCCGTCAACTTTCGATGTAATGAATGATTGTCTTTTCAAAAACGAATGCAATGTTTGTAAAATGTATCATATAGAGGTCAAGTACCTCGCGATGTAATCAACTATTGTGAATCGTTTATAATCGATATGGACTTCGTCCGGATGGATTAGGACGGGTCTCTACAAGCAAAGTGACTGGTTTCGAGCAAAAATTACCAAATCTCGACCTTGAACCTGTTTTTGACCTGAAACTGACCACATCTGGTACACAAAACGTTTATAAACCTAAACCCACAAGTTTTGAACCAAAACAACACTAATTTGAGCACTTTTGACACAAAAATCACTTTTAACAAAAACCTAAATTCAAACCCCAAATAAAATACTGATTTGGACATGGAATTCAACAAATCTTACCTTGATAGATTCACAACGACACAAGGAACAAATTTCTTAACACAATAAAAGGCCAAATCGAGATTGAATGATTTAGGGTTAGAGAGATGAAGAAGTTAGGTACGAGTGTGTGGTGAGGTTTCTAGAAAATAAGAGAAAGAAGCAGGTTTAGTCACTTATTTTGCTTCTCAACATTTACCCCGTCACACACGGGTATTTATCAGTTATCTGATATCTTTTGTACCTCGTTTGGCGGCCCTAACGGAGTCCAAATTAATTAAACAAATCTATTATGTGACCCTTGTCAGAAACTGGTCTCAACCAAATGATAAAATAACACTAAGCATATAATTAAAAATAAAGGCACTTAAGACAAAACAGAAACCCTAAGGGTAAAATAGTTCACTTACAACTAGCCCGGGTTTCAGTCTGTTACACTCGGCCCATTTAGAATATGGGTTGTTAACAAACCACCATACCAAAGAATAAACGATTGGTTCAATGCTTGTAAACTACCGATTCCTAATCCACCATAATCGAGAGCGATTACTTGATCTCGTCGAACCCAATACATCTTTTAGAATATCATGATTAATGTCATGATATTCTCATATGTATACAAGGGCGGATATTTTAAGGGATTAAGAAGTGTCCTAGCCTCCTCTAAAATTTTACCAACTGTTGAAATATGTACCTTTAAAATTACACATGTTTGGCTTTTGAAATAAATGTATTGGAGTCCGTATGAAAAAGTAATGGTGATAATGGTGAAGGCTCGTAGAATTTGCATCATCAATAAATTACTTTACAAAAAATCTCACAATCAAACCTTACTAGCAGTAAATTATAGACTATTTCCATCCATCACACAATTTTGACTGCCACATGATCGCTACATCAACTCTTCCTCATATGACTAGACTAAAGACTACATCACTGTCACCCTTGACATACTTTCTTAAGAAAAATGATAACAACTATATTATACCTAAGCATTTGTTGGAAATCCAAAGGTATGACCAAAATAGCCATCACTTCGTCCTGAAATACGACTAAAAAACATGAAAGTGAAGCTGAGGAGTTGAGGGCGGGGTGAGCTCATTGTAGTGCCATCCTCCTCGGAGCACATGGTGAAGGTGGTGAATACGAGCTACCCCTCTTGGATTTTATGGAAAAGCGTTGAAACTATTATGAAAAATAATCTAGTTATGTTTTGCATATCTGATCGAGTACAACTACTGTTGGGAAGTTATCCCACATCGGTCATGGACAAAAACAAATGTATGCATATAAGTCAAAGTGGAAGTCCCTCTATCACCAATTGGTTTTAGAAAAGGATGGATTTTTGGATTTATATGTTATACATGTTGTTGGACTATACGATTTATCAATTCTGTCATGGTATCAGAGCTTAGGTGGACGGTTTGTTCTACAGCGAGTCCGAGTCAGGCCCCCATGAGTGTGCCGCCGTCGCTACAAAGAGATTGAGTCAGGCCTTCTTCTTGCCGCCATCTCTACAACCGTTCCACGCCTCGATGTGAGGGGTCGTGTTGGGAAGTTATCCCACATCGGTCATGGACAAAAACAAATGTATGCATATAAGTCAAAGTGGAAGTCCCTCTATCACCAATTGGTTTTAGAAAAGGATGAATTCTTGGACTTATATGTTATACATGTTGTTGGACTATACGATTTATCAATTCTATCAACTACTCTAACGACTTACGGATACCCTAAAAAAAACACTTTATTAATTCACCTTTTGAGTAAGGAGGTGTTTGGATATGCGTTTTGAAAATTGATTATGCGTTTTAAATAATCATAATCAAATTATCAGCGGTAGCAAAACGTGCTGTAAATAAATTGTGTTTGGATTTTATTATGCTGTTTGATATCGCAATAATCAGATAATCAAATATTTTGGTGTTTGTGAAAATCAGATTATTTGATATTTAATCGGAAAAATGACTAAAATAGACATGGAATAAAGTTATTATAAAAATAAAATATAATGTAGTGATAAATCTAATACATAAAGAAAAAGAATTCTCGTAACTCATTGCACCTGGAACTCCATTGGGTTTCAAGAACTATTATATTATAATTAAACTCCAGTTTATTTTTAACCTACAACTCATAGTATAACAAAGTAGGTGACAAAACAAATACTCCGTAGGAGTATTAAATAAGGGCTAATACTGTAATATTGTTAATGAATTGATAATCACGATTTCAAACAGTAGGTACCTTGCTACTTTTTTAAAACTGCGTTTTGACGGTTTATAAACGAAAAAAATCACTTTTCAACATTTTTTATTCAAACACTAATAACTAATTATGTACGGTTTCAAAACTCAATAATTAAATAATCTTAGTCAAAACGCTAAGCCAAACACCCCCTAAAAAGAAGAAGATTATCAATTTATATATCCGTTTATATATGTAATTAGTTGATAAGTTGATACGGAGTATTTTTTGGGGATCTTTTCATACAAAAAGAAAATAAAGCTGCTGTTGTTTACTTCTCCTTATACTTATACCAATGTAAAATCAAAATCAAACATATGCATGATTGTTACAGCTCATAAAAAGAAAACTCTTTTAACTTAAGATGAAGCTAGTATATTTGTACTGGTACATTTCTATTTTAATCCATCAACATAATCTAATATTCGTACAGCTAGTTATATATTTCTCACAATAATTAAATTATTAAATTAAGAAGATTAAAATATATATGAACACACCCATCGCCCATCGCCCATCGGTGACCTAAATATGTTTATTTGTCTTTTTATTATAAAATTCAATTCAATTTATTTAATTTAACATATAATAATTCATATGTCTGCATAATAATTCATTCGAGGAATGTTTTGCTTGTGTCTATCTCGTCAAACATTTATAAAAGCATCTCAGTCCAAAAATATAGATTTCAAAGGTATTTAATAAAGCAGTTGTAAAAATAGCGCATGTATTCTCAGTCCCAAAAATGTAAAGATTAAAAGGGAGCAAATGAACTCACCATACTGCATTTTGTAGTAAAAATACATATGACGACATTGAACAAATGTAGGGTTGACCTCGGATTCACGAACCTATATCATTTGTGTATGTATATTAATACACATAATCATAATCGAATAAGTTTATATATATAACTTATTAATGATATTATTTTTATATTAATAATATATTTATATTTCATATATTCCTTTTATATAATAAAATATTTTGTTATGTTATATGTGCTATATATATATATATATATATATATATATATATATATATATATATATATATATATATATATATATATATATATTATGTATTTCATTTGTTTATCAAAACAGTAGTGTTAATTACCCTAAGTTAATATTAGTAAAAATAATGATAATAACATTAATAATATATTTATGTTAATAATAACTTTATTAGTGATAATAACAATGGTATTAATAATAATACTTGTAAAAATATTAATTTTACGGTTAATGATAGTTATGATATTAATTTTAGTAATTACATAATAATAATACTGGTGAATATATATAATAATACTTATGTTAATATTAACAATTCTATTATCAAAAAAAAAAAATACTAATACTAATATTTACGAATATAATAATAATTGTATTATTTTCATAATGATAATAATAATAAACATTTTCATCATGTTGATAATAATGATAATACCTAATGTTACTAATAAAAATATTAAAGTTAATACTTTTATTATTAATAATATTGATGATAGTTTTTGATTATAAATCTCATAATGATAATATTAGTAGTTTTTGATAAAATGAATAATTTAGTAATAATGATAGTGAAAATAATAATTTTTGATATTAGTACTTAATAATAATAATTATAACGATCTTATTACTAATAGTAATCTTAATAATAACACTTTTACTAATAATAATAATAACTCCTAAATGTTTCTAATACTAATATTAACGATAATGATAATAGTTTGTGTTATATTTGTAATAATATTAATAATAATCATATTCATAATAATAAAATAATCATACTTATCTCAATAATAATAATAATAATAATAATTACTAATGATCATAATATCAATAATAATACTAATAATGGTTATGATAGTTACATTCATGATAATTATAATACAAGTAATAATTATAATACTAGTTGTAATATTGATAACTAATAATAACAATAATAACAATAATCATAATAATAATAATAATAATAATAATAATAATAATAATAATAATAATAATAATAATAAACATAATAATAATAATAATAATAATAATAATAATAATAATAATAATAATAATAATAATAATAATAATAATAATAATAATAATAATAATAATAATAATAATAATAATAATAATAATAATAATAATAAGTGTATACCCTTAAGAGCATTTTCTAAAAAGATTTGCCACAAACCAAAATTGAACCCGAGACCCCTCGCTAACCCGCAAACATTCTAAACCCTTGAGCTGCTGTAACCTTTTTCTGATATAATCCTATTTGAAATAAATTTAACCCGTATCTACTTTTCCCTCTTCTTCTTCTCCAGTTATTCGACCAGAGACCCAGCACTCAATCAATTAACTAATTACCAAATTGGTTTGGGTTGCATAACAAAAACAGAGAACAATTATCTGAGTTTGAAATTAATTAAAACAGAATAAAAATTTGATGTGTAAAATTCGCGTATATAATTTATATAATGGGAAATACCGGTTAAAAGGATTACTACACACTAACGGGCAGTGTACCCGATCGTGCAATAGTATAAAGTTGGTAATTCCGAAATCGTTCCAAGGACAGTTTTAAAATTGAGAATTAAGATTGCAACTAATAAAATAAACTAAGTTAATCTATGAAAATAGAAAGTACGAGATAATTTGTTTTGGTGGCTATTTAACGATTAGCCAAATCAAAGATAGCTTTAATTGATAACAAGAAAGAACAATATTTTTGGTATTTTAAGATTTAAGCTTTAAAGCAAACAAACAAGTAAAAATAAGATAGTTGTAAACAAATAGGAGAACGAATGCTTGTCTAGACCTTTTACACCTAGTATTGGATGCATTTAGATTAAGCCCCAGCTATTATCTAACTTATGTAAATTATCTAGTCGTTTCACCTGGAATTCCCCAGCGCAAACACTTCAATTAAGATTACACGACACGGAATTCCCCGTAGCCTAAGACCTCCTAATTGTGATCAAATATTTTGACTGAGATGAAGACTCGAATCACAATCACACCAACTATCGTTGCGTATAATTCACCCCTATTTCGTCTAGCCTTTTGAATTCAATTTACTCTCGTCTCCGAGTAAGCAAATAATCAATTAAGACAAACCAATCGTAAATTTATGTACTAAATTAATGAACTCTAGTCCTATCAAACAAGTACACAACCAATTGAATTGAAAAGTCTAGCTTTAATAAGAATCGTTCTTTAATTCAAACATCAAAACATCATAAATTAAACGAATAACTGATAAGTAACATCCAATACATAGGTTTATGAGTCTAGACAAACATTAAATAACTTAGCCAATAACCATGGCAACAATAGAAATAAAAAACAAACAATTAAGATAATTCATTATGGTTGATAAGAATTAAACCTAGTTGAAATCTTGATCTTGAACGATTGACGAATCAAAACGTGTTTTCGGAATGATTGAGTTGATTAGATGATGTTGGGATTCCCCAAAAATCACTAAAAATCGCCCCAAAGTTGTTGGAATTCGTCAGGATAAAAAGTGATAAAAAGTTAGGGTTTAATTCCTTATTTATAGCTCCAAAACCGACACAGTAATGACCCGCGCCGCGGGCCTTCAAGCCGCGCCGCGGCTTAACACTAGCCAACAATCCATCATTTATCAATATGCTCGACTACCAAATATAGTTATAATCCGCGCCGCGGCTTAATACGTGCTCAGACTCATCTTCATTTTTCACCATAAAAATGCCCAAAACCAATTTGCTTCATCATATTAAGGCACCGCTGGTACAATAACATAGAACATACCTCAAAATGATCAAAAAGGCGTACAAAAGATCTTCTCGGCTCTCGAATCAAAATCTCTCCAATTATCGCGAATAGAGACCAAAATCGTATCCGAATGGACTAAAAATGACGGATATTGCCATAATAAATATATAAGAAATGCGCAACATCAAATCACCCCACATTAGAGTCTTGCTTGTCCTCAAGCAAAATCGACTCGAAAATAATCTTCTACTAAATAATAACGTCTTCATAAGTGTAAGTAGAGCCAACGAATATAAACCAAAAGAGAAACTAGCAGGGGAACGGTTTTAAGAGAACATATCAACAATGTGGCTTCCACTTGTAATCCCAAAATCTCCAACATTCCCAAATAAAGTATCGGCACAATAATAATAATAACTCGAACAACGTGCACCAAATATGTAACCCAAATAAATATAGAGGATCTTGAACCTGAATATGTCTTCAAATATAGAACGTAGATACAAGTGGAAGCCATGAGCCGAGAAGGTGGAACCCTCGAACCAAAGAACCATACGGGCTACCCCGCGATTAGTCAAGCCAATGCCTCCCACAGTACCTAACATCGTGAGATGTCGGTAAGAAAAAAATGTGCTTAAGAGGGTACACATTATCGATAATCATGAGGTAATCATCTAATCCGTTAAGTCAACCATAAAGATTGAGGTTCATCAGGCTTAAAAGCTGATATCTTACCTTTCCAGAGGTTATCCACTGGGAATCTGATCAATCACTGATATTTTGTGTATCATGGTGCGCTTCCCATTTGACTAGCAAATCTCCCTCATTGAGATAAGCTTTGACTACCAGTTTCCCTGTTTGATGTTGAGGCCTGGTAGATTTTCAGTCGATTTTAGCAATGACTTTTCAAGATTTTTCATCACCCTACAACTGGTCTGGACTACAACTTCTGAAACAAATCAGCAAGTGTGTCGTTCGGGAGACTTAACTCCCTTTAGGATGGAATGGATACATCCTGTGTGGTTAAATAAGTGGTAGGGTGCAACATTGTCCTTGTTAGGAGAAACAATGAGGATTGCCCTGTTAAAGTTTTCGATCTAGCGCATGGCCCGGTTTCGACCACACGCTACTATCACCGTTCATACGGTTGACACCCGCCATGGTGCAAGTGACCTACGTATGAATTTTTATGTTCATGTAGGATTTCACATTCAAAGTAATGAACATGTTTTGAAAGTTCAAGACTTTCACCTCTAACAGTACCTCATCGCAGAATGATGTGTAATGAAATGGTACAGCTTAAGAGGTATACGTACCAAGTGAAACGGTCGAAAGACTTTACTTCCTTAATGAGTGGATCTGACTCACTCGGGAATGCCAATCTATTTCAATTGATACTCGGTTTAAATCCCAAAAACCTTTGGGTGCCATAGCTTTTGGCTATGGGTTATGTTGTCTAAGCAAACATAAGCACGTAGCTATTGTTCCTAAAAAGGACAACACTGGTGAAGCTCTAGGCTCCTCTTCCCACAGTATCACACCATTAGATGATGTAATAATAAAACGATATAGTTTCGAAAGTATGCTATACCAAGTAACCAAAAGTTTTTGATCTGGCACGTGATTCGATCACAATCACGCTATGCAATCACCGCTCTCTCACGGTTTACACCCGTTTGGGTACAGGTGACCTACTATTGAGTTCCCCGAACTCGTAGGATTTCATGTCCAATGGTAATGAACATGTGAAACAATTTTGGCTTCTTTGAAATTACGAAATATACCATACATTACCAAGCCATATCATAAACAAGGGTTTTGGCCGAATTTTCAATTGGTTTTCTATTTTTTTTTTTTTTCTTTTTCTCTAACTTTTCTCATTTTTTTTTTATTTTCCCCTAAATTTTTCAATTTTTTTTTACGACCAAACCCGTGAAACGTCAAGTCTTTTAATATCAAAACTAATATGATGATGATTTCATTAACAACCAACCCGAGAGATTTTACATCCCCACCCCACACTTGAGATCGAGTAATGTCCCCATTACTTGAGATCAAAAATAGATTAAATCGAAAGGGTAAGAAAAATAAAAAACTTATCGAGTTAACCACTGATCGTGGAATGACAGTGACAGATGGCGCTGAACTGACTGTCAGCATAAGAACATCATCCATTCCTGATCCTTACACCAATATCATCACTCAAGCAGTTTTGCTGAACTTAATGCCGGACTTGAAAATCGTTTCACCAACAAACCTAACAAACATAAAAGAAACTACATAAAACGGGACAAGGTGGCACCACCCGGTACCGAAACACCTTGTCCCCGAATAAGTCTACAGTACATAATTAAAGTAAATAATTATCCAAGTACAGAACCAAATAAAATGTTTGCAAACAAAATACAACATGATCATCGGGCTCGCAGGCCCTCCTCACTGAAAACCATCATACGGCCAATTGCCGTACGAATACTGCTGCTGAAACCTCTGATGCGCATCTTCCAACCTTTTCTGCTCACTATAAATTAGGGCCTGCACTCGGGGCCGAACTGGACTACGATAATACACGGGTGTCTGAGCAGTAGTACCATAATAATGATCCGGGTTGAAGTAGAAAAGACGAGCATTGTGCCTTTGCCAATCGTTCCCATACGCAATCCATTGCTGGTCATGTAAGGACTCGGCCGACCTCTCATCGATCCGCTGCTGACTTTCCCACATCCGGTCATTATGCGACCGTTGTTTTCCCCGAAACTCATTAAATCTATTTGACACACCGATTTGAACATTATCAACCCTCGAAACCAAATCATTCCAAACTGTCTCCGAAACACCCCAAGGCTGACCACTACCTGATCCATAAGGCTCCTCTGACTCGGAACCAAAACACTCGTGGATGCGAGCCGTGACTTCCTCATCAACATCATGTTGCGCACCACTACCACTCGCTCCCCATCGTTGAGATGGTTCAACATATTCAACTAACATAGACCTATTCGAGTTCCACATCAAAATTTGTGCATTAATATAAAATTGAACCCCAAATGGTTTCATTGAATCATGAGCCGATGTACAACGACTGAAGTTAATACTGAAAAACCGAGCAATTTTAGTAACATAATGACCACCCAAAAGTGGTTTTGCCTTTTGTTTCTCCATCGCATGCTTACGCAAATACTCACCCACCAAATTCGCCAAATCAGCAAACTGTCCATGCTTAATCATATAAATGGACCACAAATCATGATTCGTCACCTTGTCATACCCATTCCCTCATGCACAAAACGTGCAACCCAACAACCTCTGAATCAATTTAGCATCTTTGTCACGAATGTCCGACCCCTTTGATTCACTAGACATAAACGGATTCTTCCCACTCAGTTGATACCAATATTGATGTGCATTAAGAACTCGGAACCATAAAATTTAGTTTCTCTCAAATACTGTCCTAAAATGAAATCATCCATTTCGGGGTACAAATTAAAAGCCCGACAAAGATCAAACCTACTCATCTCCCTATCCATCCCTCCTAAGCGAAATTGTAAGAAACTCGTATCTGAAACTGCTCGGCGAGGATTAAAAGTCAATGTGGAAAAGAATTCCCACACCAACTCGTCATAAATAACATCCGTACACAAAAACGCCTGCTCCCATGCGTGAATGAAATGGTTCCCCGGTTGTTTTACGCATGTAAGCACCTCTTGGAGATGAGTTCTCAAATGTCTTCCCGCTTGTTCAATCGGGGCCCAGTCTAAATACCAAGTACCGGTGATGAGATGCCTTCTAATATATCCAAACCTTCCGACATACTCTTCATCATCTCTTAACGCTTGTAACCAATTTTCTGGATTGGTTTGAATTTTCAAAAGTCTTTCTTCCTCCCTTTGTGCATTTGAGATTCTTTGCTTCTGTATTAACAAACACCAAACAAACAAAACACAAAAGCAAACTTTGCCATTAGCATTAAAGATTAGTCCCTGCTCATATTCAAAACAATCCACATTTCAAGCATAAGTCAACCTTGGTCAACAAACTTCTACAAGCATAAATCAATTATGACCAACATCAAAACCACAAGAAACCAACCATAACTAATCACCTTTTCCAAGTACTCAAACAATTATCAATCATTAGTACATCTCAACATACTTAAGACGTTCGAAGCAATTAACCTTAGTGGAAAGATAAGTTGAAACTCAAAATTTAGCAATTCAATTCAAAATTCAACAAACAAACTAGCACCAAGTCATCATAGCATCAATATCATGGCATCTATATCATATAAAAGCAAATTAATCATAAGAAAACTATTCAATTAAGACTAGAACCCTAATGACCCGGCCAAATTGACACATCCCACACTTATCATTCAAGTCAAACCATAATTAACAAAACCCATAACCAATTTCCCCTAATTACTCATCTCTAATTCGAAATCAAATTAACCATGAACCTTAGAATCAAAGATATGCATTAAAAAACACAAAAAGATTATGAATTTCATACATACTAATCATATTCAACAAATACCCATGATTAATTTAAGCATTCAAGACCAAAATTAACAACCCCACACTAATTCTCAACCTAATCCGAATTTAAACAACAAATAAGCATGCAATTAGGCAAGAACGAGATAAAGAAAGTCAAAATCGGACCTTTGGTGCCATGGATTAGAGATTTGATGAAGAAATTTAAGCAAAGATTGAAGATTAAAGATTAGAGTTTGAGAGGTTTTTGAATCGTGCTTGATTAAGAAAAGATAAGTGTGTTTTTCAAACAGCAAATAACCCTAAATAACCTAAATTCCCGTCGGGTATAACCCTTGGGTCGGGTTTAACCCATTTCCTTTTATAAAAAAAACGAATTTGGAATTCCCATCAGACAAGTCCCACGCCGCGGGTAAACTACCCGCGCCGCGGCTTAATGAATCAAAAACCCCTGAATTTTTAAAAACTGTCGACATTCAATTGAAGTGTTAGCCCGCGCCGCGGGGTCCCCAGCAGCGCCGCGGCTTAATACAACCGGATTTTCCTTCATAAAATTTAAGTTTTTCCAACCAAAAACCCAATTATCCACAACCAATGCCTTAACCAATGATCATAATGTACCTGTTTCAAGCATGAAAAATACAAACTACAAAAATTATTATACAAACTCTACAACAAAGGTTATAACCAAGATTTTCACGCATCGTTAGAGGTAAAGATGAGTTTAATCTCATCATCCACCTCTTGCGGTCCATCGACATAATGTTTTATCCGATGACCGTTCACTTTGAACTCTTCCCCTTTCGAGTTAACCAAATCAACCGCCCCATGGGAATAAACCTTACGAACAATAAATGGTTCCGACCACTTAGACTTCAACTTTCCGGGAAACAAACGGAACCGTGAATTGAAAAGAAGCACACGATCCCCCTCCTTAAATTCCTTAGGATCTTTTAAACGACTATCGTGCCACTTCTTTGTCCTTTCCTTACTAATCAACGAGTTTTCATAAGCATCTAGCCTTAACTCCTCTAACTCATTTAATTGGCTCAAACGAAGGCGACCTGCCTCCTTAAGATCAAGATTGCTCGTTTTGAGAGCCCAAAAAGCTTTATGTTCAATCTTCAAGGGAAGATGACTTGCTTTACCATAAAGTAACCGAAAAGGAGTGGTTTCGGTTGGCATTTTGTACGCCGTTCTAAATGCCCATAAGGCATCATCAAGCTTAAACGACCACTCCTTAGGATTAGAACCAATTGTCTTTTCAAGAATCCTCTTTAAAGCTCGGTTGATGTTTTCAACTTGCACATTCGTTTGAGAATGGTAGGATGTGGAAACTTTATGGGTCACCCCATATCGTTTCAACACCTTTTTAAGTTGGGCATTACAAAAGTGAGTTCCCCGATCGCTAATTAAAGCTTTTGGGGCACCAAATCGAGAAAAGAGTTGTTTAAGGAATGAAACTACAACCCGTGCATCATTAGTGGGCAAAGCTTGTGCTTCGGCCCATTTCGAAACATAATCGATGGCAACGAGAATGTAAAGCTTTTTATTGGATTTCGGGAACGGGCCCATGAAGTCAATCCCCCATATATCAAAAACCTCGCAAACTTGGATAACATTTTGAGGCATCTAATCCCGTTGGGTGATTTGGCCCGCCCGTTGACAAGCATCGCACGATTGACATATTCGGTGGGCATCCTTGAAGATAGTAGGCCAATAAAAACCGACCTCAAAGACTTTTCGCCCCGTAACTTGGGGACCATAATGCCCACCCGTCGGTCCATGATGACATTGGACAAGAATGCGCTCGCATTCGTCTCCGGAAACACAACGGCGGATCATTCCATCGGAACACCGCCTAAAGAGATAAGGGTCCTCCCAAAAATAATACTTAAGGTCACTAAAGAATTTCTTACGTTTATGATGTGACCAACCTTTTTCTAAGAACCCCCAAACCAAGTAATTAGCAAAATCAACGAACCAAGGATCTTCACACTCCTCCACCTTCATGAGATATTCATCGGGAAAATCATCATGAATAGTAGTCTCATCGAGAACCTCACGGGAGGGATTCTCAAGACGTGAAAGGTGATCGGCCGCTAAGTTCTCGGCACCCTTTTTATCCCGGATCTCAACATCGAATTCTTGCAAAAGCAAGATCCATCAAAGCAGTCTAGGTTTAGCATCCAGTTTAGCGAAAAGGTACTTTAGAGCAGAATGGTCCGTAAAGACTATAGTCTTAGATAAGACTAAGTAGGACCGGAACTTATCAAACAAAAAGACCACCGCAAGGAGCTCCTTTTCAGTGGTATTATAATTAAATTGTGCTCCTTGCAAGGTCTTGCTTGCATAATAAATCGGTCGGAAATGTTTCTCCACCCTTTGGCCCAAAACAAAGCCAACAGCAAAGTCGGATGCATCACACATAAGCTCGAATGGAAGGGACCAATTCGGAGCAATTATGATGGGTGCATTGATCAGTTTCTCCTTAAGAAGTTCGAATGCCTTTTGGAACTCTTCGGAGAAGTTCCAAGGTGTGTCTATTTCGAGGAGTTTGTTCATCGGGTTAGCAATTTTGGAAAAATCCTTGATGAACCGCCGGTAAAAACCGGCGTACCCGAGAAAACTCCGAACACCCTTAACATCGTTGGGAGGAGGAAGGTTCTTAATAGCTGTTACCTTCGCGGGATCCACCTCAATACCGTTCTTAAAAATCTTGTGCCCGAGGACTATGCCCCCTTGCATCATGAAATGGTATTTTTCCCAGTTGAGCACAAGATTAGACTTCTCACACCTTACCAACAGCCGCTCTAAATTAAGAAGGCATGAATCGAAAGTGTCACCGAAGACCGAAAAGTCATCCATGAACACCTCCATGCAATCTTCTATCATATCATGGAATATGGCCATCATCCACCTCTGAAAAGTGGCAGGAGCGTTACAAAGGCCAAAGGGCATGCGTCGGTATGAGAAAGTTCTATACGGGCACGTGAAAGTGATTTTATCCTGGTCCTCGGGCGAGATAGGAATTTGAAAATAGCCTGAAAAACCATCAAGAAAGGTAACGGGAAGTGGTCTTTGCATGTGGCGTCGTTCAACTTACGATAGTCAATACAAACACGCCACCCCGTGACAGTCCGAGTGGAAATTAACTCGTTTTTATCATTGGCGGTAACAGTCATATCACCCTTCTTAGGTACACAGTGTACCGGGCTAATCCACGGACTGTCAGAAATCGGGTAAATCAGACCTGCATCGAGGAGCTTAATGATCTCTTTCTTCACGACATCTTGCATGTGCGGGTTCAACCTCCTTTCACGACATCTTGCATGTAGTTATCCTCCATTAGAATTTTGTGGGTGCAATAGGAGGGACTAATACCCTTGATGTCGTGAATTTTAAATGTAATGGCCGGTTTATGGACCCTTAGCATGGTCACAAGTTCAGTATTCTGACCTGTAGTAAGAGAAGAAGAAATAATTACCGGGAGCTTAGATTCCTCCTGCAAATAAGCGTATTCCAAATGATCTGGAAGTGGCTTCAATTCTAACTCGGGAGGTTCTTCAATTAAAGACTTGCTCCTGTAATCCACATCATGTTCGAGTTCTTTGAACTCCTCCTCAATCGGCTCATAGCCGTTTTCCATCAAGGTGGTCAAAATATCCACCTCCTCAACCTACAACTCTTCATCAATTTCAACCAATGAACATTCTACTGAACCCTGTAACTCTGGGAATTTCTGCATAAACTCAGACTGGACATTCACAGTGTTAAGAAAATAACATGTATCATCAGTGTAGTGTAGGCAGGGTATTTTAAAGCATGGTCGATTGAGAAAGTTGCATGCAAATCATCTATCCTAAGGGTCAACTGTTGGCCATAAACATCAATGATACATCTAGCCGTATTTAAAAATGGCCGACTCAAAATCAATGGAATCCTCTCATCCACTTCCATATCCAACACCACGAAATCGGCCGGGAAAACCAACGACCCGGTCTTAACTAGCATATTCTCGATAATTCCACGAGAGAATTTAATGGAGCGGTCAGCTAGCTGAATATCCATACGCGTGGGTTTCAACTCCCCGGGGTCTAGCTTTAAGTAAATAGAATAGGTCATTAAATTTATGCTAGCCCCCAAATCTGCCAACGCCCTCATACAATCCAAACTACCCAGTAAACAAGGGATGGTGAAACTCCCAGGATCCTTAAGCTTCTCGGGAAGCTTGTTTGCAACTACCGCTGAGCATGCGGTATTCAACCTGACTGAAGACACATTCTCCAGCTTTTTCCTGTTAGTTAGCAAGTCCTTAAGAAACCTTGCATACTTGGGCATACCTGCAATCACATCAATAAAAGGCAAATTTATGTTAACTTTTTTAATCAAGTCCATGAACTTGGATTTTTCTGCCTCCAGCTTCTCCAATTGCTGCTTCCTCGGGAATGGGAGCGGTGGTTGATACTCTTTAACTACCAGTTTAGCAGCAACAGTTTTCGGTACCCTCACAACTTTCTCAATCACCTGTTTCGGCTCCTTTTCCCCCTCCAGTTTACAAACAACAACCGGCTCACTATCATTAACCAACGGCACTCCCAAATCATACTCATCGGGCTTCCTCGGTGGATCATATGCTAAACCACTTCGGGTAGTGATAGCATTAACGTGCCCATTCTTCGGGTTATTATCTGTCTTGCTCGGTAACTCCCCCGTTTTCCTCTCATTACTCTGATTAGCAAGTTGACCAATTTGTTTCTCCAAATTCTGAATAGCCGCTTGTTGATTTCAAAACAATTGATCATTCTTCTCATTGTTTTGAGTAACAGTAGTGTGACAACCCGAAATTTTTTGACCAAATTTAAACTTTATCTTTAAATGATTTAATGTTTTCAACATGATAAGCAAAGTCTGTAATGTTGAGTCACGAAAGTTTTGGAACTATATTCATGTAATCAATTATTCTTTGACTGTTCTCGAAGATTCACGAACAATATATATATATAACTTAATGTGCATATATATATATATATATATATATATATATATATATATATATATATATATATATATATATATATATATATATATATATATATATATATATATATATATATATGATTTCAAGTTATTTAGTAAACGATAGTAACATTCGATTATTGATTCGATTGATATTTAGATAAGTTAACTAAAATGTTTAAGATGAACCAGTAAAACACTAATTTGCTACAGTATTTTTGAATTGCTACAGTACCCGAAAAGCTACAGTGTTTTCGAAAATCACTATTTGCTACAGTAAAAAAAACTTAATTGATTTAATTGAATTGCTATATGTATATGTATATACTACGAGATGATGATTTATAGAAGCAAATAACTAAAACACTTAATTGATTAAAGCTACACTTCGAGTGACATAGTTTATCAATGATTAAGTTTAATTTTTGATAAAGGTACACGTCGCGTAACGAAAAGTACTAGTTTTCTAAGCGTACGAAAATGCGTTCGAGAAACCGGAAGCGGGACATAAGTCGAACATAAACGTACAAGACATCGGAATAAAAATTACAAGTCACCTATACACGAGAATATAATATAATATATAATTAATTAATTTAAATTATATATATTATATATATTATAAAATTATGTCGACGAACAAAGAAACAAAAAGATGTGAGCTGGAGACAGGTGGCCATGCGATCGCATGGCCAGAAGCCTAGTAAACCATTCGATTGCATGGCAGGCAATTTCAGACCAACACTATAAAAGCTCGACCATTTCTACTTCTGATTCAATTCATTTTACTCCGTATTTATTTTATTAATTATTATTAATTATTATTATTATTATTATTATTATTATTATTATTATTAAGATTATTATTATTAATCTTATTATTAATAGTATTAGTATTATTATTTTTACGATACAAAAATAATAATATACATAAAATATTACGACGAAGTGATGTCCAAATGATTTCAAAATGGGTTTTCAAGCGGGATAGAGCTAAGGAAACTATGGGTTATAGCTATGGAGGTTATGGGTAATATTCATGGGTACTGTTCGCAAGTCAAACCTAGTGTTTATCATCTCTGTTGCGTCTACATACTTTACTGCAATATTGAATCACAATATTGATACGTGAGCATTCATATCTTATCTTTTATATATTATTTGTGTATCCATGTCTAGTGCTCGAGTATATATATTTATGCATGCTTGTATGCTAAATTTCGTCGTTATACAGTTTATGATGAATCACGAATTAAATACATATATTACTGATAAAAGGTATATGATATGCTTGTTTTTGGAAAGCTGGCGAAAAATCAATAACTTTTCATTTAGAAATCGCGTAATTTCGATGAACGAATCAAAAGATATGGTCAACTGAATTATGATTGACGTTAATTGGAATTGCTTTTGAATCTGCAATTAATATTTAAACAACTTGTTTGTAAGATTGATAAATTGGATTTTTGAATATTACCAACCGATTAAATGAATCCTTATATAAGGTACGTCTCGTTTTGTTGAACTATTGTCAAAATTGACCTTTTGAAACGACTTTGGATAACTTTTGTATGTCGATCTCGAGCATTAGGATTGTGATACACTATGACCAGACCTAGCTTGTTAAACATTTATTGACCAACATATGTTCTCTAGGTTGAGATCTACGGTTATTTGGGTATTCCGAGTTTCGATCACATTTCGGTGAACAACCTTATGTGCTGCTAAGGTGAGTTTCATTTGCTCTCTTTTAATTGCTTTTGCAATCTATATTTTTGGGCTGAGAATACATGCACTTTATTTTAAACGCAATGGATACAAGTACATACTAAATTCTACACCGAGTTTGAACCGAAAATCCCTTAGCTTTGGTAACTAGTAACTGCCAGTTATAAGAACTGGTGGGCGCGAGTAGTTATATATGGATCCATAGGGCTTGACATCCTCGTCTGTTCCAGGTATAGAAACCCTAGCCTGAACTATAAAACAGACGTATGCTATTTGAGTTTAGTACACGTTGGTTTGCGTGTATTGTACATGTTGGTTGCATGTATGTTAAAACAGGGGTACTTATTATATATACGTTAAGTTTAGTTACCAGAGTGCTCAATCTTGTAGAATATTTTGATAAACGTTTCTGGATGAAACAACTGAAATCTTGTGATCCACCTTTATATACAGATTATGCGCAACATTAAAACTATGAACTCACCAACCTTTGTGTTGACACTTATTAGCATGTTTATTCTCAGGTTCCCTAGAAGTCTTCCACTATTTGCTTATATGTTATACAAGTTATGTGCATGGAGTCATACATGCTTTATTCGAGAAAACGTTGCATTCACAAATCATCACCATCTTTCTTATTTTGACTGCATTGTCAACGGAGGTACTATTGTAAACTATTATTTACGGTGATTGTCTATATGTAGAAATCATCAGATGTCGAAAACCTTTGATTTAAATATTCATTTATGGTGTGCCTTTTCAAAAGAATGCAATGTTTACAAAACGTATCATATAGAGGTCAAATACCTCGCAATGAAATCGATGAATGACGTGTTCGTCCATATGGATTTGGAGCGATCGTCACAGTTGGTATCAGAGCATTGGTCCTAGTGAACCAGGTCTTGCATGAGTGTGTCTAACTGATAGTTGTTAGGATGCATTAGTAAGTCTGGAATTCGACCGTGTCTGCATGTTAAAAGTTTTGCTTATAATTTCTTGTCGAAAATTACATGCTTATCATTCTTAAGTCTAGACACGTTTTCGTGCATTTATTGCATAAATAGTGTATAGACAAAAATTCACATATTAGCGTAGCTATTACTGTAAACTTTTCCTGACATCTTCCGAAAATTTCTCCTTAATTTATGCGATTTTGGTATTATATATACATATGTAAATTATGTATTGAAGAATATCAATCTAAGTTCTATAATCTAATTCATATCAAAAATCAATTCCCTAATTATACAAGATGGATCCCACATCTAGTTCAAATTCCTTAAACTTCGACAGCTATTCCGATATGGATATTCACCTGAATTCCGAAGACAGTGTAACCGGAATGGATCAACAAATCAGCCATCACCTATTCTGGATGAATTGGGGATGGGTTCGAGCCTACTTAATTATTGGAGACAAGAAGAAGGCGATCCCTTCCATCCACCACATTGCCCTCTTAGCGAAGAACCTGAAGCACTTACCGGCGAACCTGTTCGTAATACCATTTTCTCTCTCATCTCCAGAATATCTCATCATGATTTTATACTCTCTCAAATTCTGGATCTTATTCATCCGCTCGTCCGAACCGCCAATCATCCCGCTGTAGTAGAAGAAGTCAACGAGCTTCGCGCTCGGGTAGTGGCTTTAGAGAATATGGTGCAAAGGTTACAAGCACCAGCAGAATCACCGACATCAACAGTACCACCGAAAACAACACCAACAGTACCATTACCACCACCAACAACAACCGCACCGCAAACCTCAACTTCACAATCTGTCGCACGAGCATCAACGTCATACACCCTATAGATACCAAGGAATATCAACAACAACAAATGATGAAGTATTGATTCATAACTTCATCGAAGAAATATTCTACAGAGAATATGTAGTTTCTAAAAGTTTTAGAGATTATATATTGTAAATTAGTAGTGAGCGGATAGAAATAATAAAGTGAAACCCTGACAGGAATAGTGCGCAATTTACAAGCTAGACTTGTTATACAAGCAGCATCAACAGTACCGTCAGCATCACCAGCACGTCAGTACTATCAGCATCGTCAGCACTAGCAGCACCTATAACATCACGATTTCCACCAGTTCCATAATCACCAACATCATCACAAATCAACAACGCATATATTGTATCAACGAGTTATGAAGTATTAACTCATTTTCCCTGAAGAAATTATATGTATATTATATATATATATATATATATATATATATATATATATATATATATATATATATATATATATATATATATATATATATATATATATATATATATATATATATATATGTGTGTGTGTGTGTGTGTGTGTGAAATTTGAAATCAAAATAAATCTTTTCGTACTAAGCTATTACATGTGAATCATAACTGGTAGGTACTACTCGGTTAGTTCATGTTACTAATATGCTATACATCCTTCGTTAATGACTTAACAATCGTTAACTATAATCTCTGCTTTGACTTAATAGATTCCATTTCATAATAAATCAAGTGTATTATTCAAATACATGATTGATTTTACACTTCCATTTTTGATGTACTTGAAACTTTCCAGAAAACATCATCTGTGCCTTGTAAGGTTCACAAAAAAAAAAAAAAAAAAAAAAAATTCCACGAGCAACAACATCTTTCACCAAGGAATATCAATAAGAATAAATAATGAAGTATTGATTTCATTAGTGAAATATTCCGCGAAGATTATATGATCTCTAATGTTTTAGAGATTTTTCATTTCTAATTCAAGCCAAAAAAATCAAATGAGCTTAATATGATATTAACTCATTAAATCTGTATTACATCTGAAGAAAATATACATACATATATTTTCATAAATATTGTAATGAAAATTCTTTTGTACAAAATATGACTTGTGAAATCTTTAACGGGTAGGTAATACTCGGGAAGTATATAAGTTCACAATTAATATGTTACACTGTACATTCTTCAACTTTGATTCAAAAATTATTAACTATGCTCACAGTAATATACAATCGTTTTCATAGAAATTCAATTATATATTCTGACAGAACAGAATCCAAGTCAAGATTTAACAAGTGACATCATTCTTAGATCTCTACCTCTTTCAAAGCTATACTTTGACTTCAAAACTGTACAAGATCCTTTAGCATTGTTATTACCGAAAATAATCTTGCAATCCCTTTTCAAAGTATCCAGTTTTATCACACTTCCAACTAGTTAACTTCGACTTTTTAGATTAGCCTTATTGTAAGCTTGACATATACGTTTTTGTTACTGGAGAACCTTTCATGTTCCACCACATTAACAGTAAACGTACCAGCAAATTCATTAATTTGTGAATTAAGTCTCTCCAAAAAACCATTATAATTGTTCATTGAAACCCTATCATGTACTCATTCACATCTTGTAACAATAATTGCCATACCAACTACCGGGAATTAGCAATCAGTATTTCGAATTTCGCAGCAATTCTACGCCAACGGTTATATATATACATATAATGTCTATCTCCTAGACTTACTTACTTCGAATGTGAAGTTTCTGAAAAACACCCCAAACTGCGAAACTAGTTCTTCGAATTTTGGAAAAATGCTGATGAAGCAGCAAAAACTATAAACGACTTTAACAGTTAAAAGTTTGATAATAAAGAGTAGTGTGTTGGAAAAGCACGGAAAAAGAGAAAATTTGGTACTGAAAAACGGTTAAACAAACCATGAAGGAGGCTGTGGACAAACCACAAAGACGAAATCAACCTTCAAATAATCCAAATGATTCAGTGTCTGCTGAAATCATTAGTGAACACCTTACTCCTTATTCTAAACCTTCACAGACAAATTTTCTGCATCATCCTTTGATTCCAGATATTTTAAAAATTCTAAAACATCATCGAATCTTTCATTATAAATATCCTCGATATTTCTGAAGATATTTTCGTAACTATTATTATCCGAAATTATTTATCTCTTCGCACTATCTGTGTTACATCATAAAAGAAGCTATTTTAGTTTCTAAATTCTGAAAATTTCGAAAAAAAAAATGGATGTTTTTGAAGTAGTGTTGGGAATTGAAGCATGAGTTAGTATAATATAATGACACTTGATCAACGTGATTATATTACAGTAAGTCATGCTGAGTTTCTAATGGAACGTGATAAAGGTTCACAGATCACACCCTCATCATAAACCATGTTACATAACTCTTTCATTCTATCTAATCTCTAAACATATCAATAAAATATTTTTCTTGATGATTCGGTCTTTTCTAGATATTCTGGTAATTTGACAAATCAAGATCGTGCCATTACAATTTCTTTCTTAGAACATTAGCTATGTTCATTCCAAAATGTATAGCTACGAATTCTGGACCATTATTCGCTTGACTTAAGGTTGGGAAGAGAAAATGAAAGCATGAATCTCCGAAATATAATAGAAAATATAAAGCCCGATAACAACCCCGAAATTACAAACTGTGTATATCAATGCGTATAGCAATATAAAGACACGGGAGAATGAAAAACACTATAACTCCAAGGTAATAGTAGAAGAAAATAACTTCCTCTGGTGGCAGATGAAAAAGAAGAATGAAGGATACGATAGCCAGGAAAATATCAAGAATCAGAACTGGATTAAGCGTTTTCACAATCTATTAGGAAGTATGAAATAAGGAAGAAGATTATAGGAGTGGTGAAAATAAATGAAACGGAAAAGGTCAATTTATAGCAAAATATCAGACATAGCAATCAAGGCAGATTACACATTTAATCAAAAAAAATCCTAATTTTCGTAATTACCGAAGAATCAAATCTTATTCAGATTATGAAAATTTTCTATTCCTTAAATTCTGAAAATCAATCGTGACTACGTCAAAAGATATGACTAATCTATATTTATTCATTTCACTCTTTTGTGATAACTTCACTCGTACTCTTCACAAAATCGAATTATTTTATCTATATTGCTCAATGATGATAAAACTCTAATTTTCAACTCGTATGTGTCATAAAAACATACTTATTGTCATCTATGACCATCCCAACCAAATTTCGGGACGAAATTTCTTTAACGGGTAGGTACTGTGACAACCCGGAAATTTTTGACCAAATTTAAACTTTATCTTTAAATGATTTAATGTTTTCGACACGATATGCAAAGTCTGTAATGTTGAGTCACGAAAGTTTTGGAACTATATTCATGTAATCAATTATTCTTTGACTGTTCTCGAAGATTCACGAACAATATATATATATATATAACTTAATGTGCATATATATATATATATATATATATATATATATATATATATATATATATATATATATATATATATATATATATATATGATTTCAAGTTATTTAGTAAACGATAGTAACATTCGATTATTGATTCGATTAATATATAGATAAGTTAACTAAAACGTTTAAGATGAACCAGTAAAACACTAATTTGCTACAGTATTTTTGAATTGCTACAGTACCCGAAAAGCTACAGTGTTTTCGAAAATCACTATTTGCTACAGTAAAAAAACTTAATTGATTTAATTGAATTGCTATATGTATATGTATATACTACGAGATGATGATTTATAGAAGCAAATAACCAAAACACTTAATTGATTAAAGCTACACTTCGATTGACATAGTTTATCAACGATTAAGTTTAATTTTTGATAAAGGTACACGTCGCGTAACGAAAAGTACTAGTTTTCTAAGCGTACGAAAATGCGTTCGAAAAACCGGAAGCGGGACATAAGTCGAACGTAAATGTACAAGACATCGGAATAAAAATTACAAATCACCTAACATGAGAATATAATATAATATATAATTAATTAATTTAAATTAGTTATATTATATATATTATAAAATTATGTCGACGAACAAAGAAACAAAAAGATGTGAGCTGGAGACAGGTGGCCATGCGATCGCATGGCCAGAAGCCTAGTAAACCATGCGATCGCATGGTAGGCAATTTCAGGCCAACACTATAAAAGCTCGACCATTTCTACTTCTGATTCAATTCATTTTACTCCGTATTTATTTTATTAATTATTATTATTATTAATTATTATTATTATTATTATTATTATTATTATTATTATTATTATTATTATTATTATTATTATTATTATTATTATTATTAAGATTATTATTATTAATCTTATTATTAATAGTATTAGTATTAGTATTATTATTTTTACGATACAAAAATAATAATATACATAAAATATTACGACGAAGTGATGTCCAAATGATTTCAAAATGGGTTTTCAAGCGGGATAGAGCTAAGGAAACTATGGGTTATAGCTATGGAGGTTATGGGTAATATTCATGGGTACTGTTCGCAAGTCAAACCTAGTGTTTATCATCTCTGTTGCGTCTATGTACTTTCCTGCAATATTGAATCACAATATTGATACGTGAGCATTCATATCTTATCTTTTATATATTATTTGTGTATCCATGTCTAGTGCTCGAGTATATATATTTATGCATGCTTGTATGCTAAATTTCGTCGTTAAACAGTTTATGATGAATCACGAATTAAATACATATATTATTAATAAAAGGTATATGATATGCATGTTTTTGGAAAGCTGGCGAAAAATCAATAACTTTTCATTTAGAAATCGCGTAATTTCGATGAATGAATCAAAAGATATGGTCAACTGAATTATGATTGACGTTAATTGGAATTTCTTTTGAATCTGCAATTAATATTTAAACAACTTGTTTGTAAGATTGATAAATTGGATTTTTGAATATTACCAACCGATTAAATGAATCCTTATATAAGGTACGTCTCGTTTTGTTGAACTATTGTCAAAATTGACCTTTTGAAACGACTTTAGATAACTTTTGTATGTCGATCTCGAGCATTAGGATTGTGATACACTATGACCAGAACTAGCTTGTTAAACATTTATTGACCAACATATGTTCTCTAGGTTGAGATCTACGTTATTTGGGTATTCCGAGTTTCGGTCACATTTCGGTGAACAACTTTATGTGCTGCTAAGGTGAGTTTCATTTGCTCCCTTTTTAATTGCTTTTGCAATCTATATTTTTGGGCTGAGAATACATGCACTTTATTTTAAACGCAATGGATACAAGTACATACTAAATTCTACACCGAGTTTGAACCGAAAATCCCTTAGCTTTGGTAACTAGTAACTGCCAGTTATAAGATCTGGTGGGCGCGAGTAGTTATATATGGATCCATAGGGCTTGACATCCCCGTCTGTTCCAGGTATAAAAACCCTAGCCTGAACTATAAAACAGACGTATGCTATTTGAGTTTAGTACACGTTGGTTTGCGTGTATTGTACATGTTGGTTGTATGTATGTTAAAACAGGGGTACTTATTATATATACGTTAAGTTTAGTTACCAGGGTGCTCAATCTTGTAGAATATTTTGATAAACGTTTCTGGATGAAACAACTGAAATCTTGTGATCCACCTTTATATACAGATTATGCGCAACATTAAAACTATGAACTCACCAACCTTTGTGTTGACACTTGTTAGCATGTTTATTCTCAGGTTCCTTAGAAGTCTTCCTCTGTTTGCTTATATGTTATGCAAGTTATGTGCATGGAGTCATACATGCTTTATTCGAGAAAACGTTGCATTCACAAATCATCACCATCTATCTTATTTTGACTGCATTGTCAACGGAAGTACTATTGTAAACTATTATTTACGGTGATTGTCTATATGTAGAAATCATCAGATGTCGAAAACCTTTGATTTAAATATTCATTTATGGTGTGCCTTTTCAAAAGAATGCAATGTTTACAAAACGTATCATATAGAGGTCAAATACCTCGTAATGAAATCGATGAATGACGTGTTCATCCATATGGATTTGGAGCGATCGTCACAAGTAGTAACAAGCTGAGTTTGAGACATCACAAGCTTTTCGATCATAGCTTCAAGGTTGGAATTTTTCTCTTCGGCTTGGGGTTTCTGAAAATACCCGGGAGCTTGCTGTTGATATCCTCCACTAGAACCTGGCTGGAACCTCGAACCTTGATTACCTTGAGGATTATAGGGATTGTTGAAATTTCTATTAAACTGCGCACGTCCCTGAAACTGATTGTTGTTCTGTTGACTAATATAAGCGATCTCTTCTTTCTGGTTCATAGTCAAAACTGCATCACAATCTTTTCCTAAGTGTAATCCCCCGCAAAATTCACAACCAACCTTAATACCATGCATGTCCTTCTCCAACTTCTCCAAGTGTCTACCAAATTTGTCTAACTTAGCATTAATAGACCCATAATCATCATACGCACCAGTGGTTTCGGTTCTCTTAACTGACGCTGAACGAGTTGACTCATGATCTTGATGCCATTCGTGAGTGTAAGCAGCTTGCTTTTCAATAATCTCTAGTGCCTCTTCTTCGGTCTTATCCATTAAAGTACCACCTGCTGCTTGATCAATACTCTGACGAGTTGGTATGTCACACCCCTTATAGAAAATCTGGACCTTTTGTAAATCATTCAACCCGTGTTGCGGACACGAGCGTAACATATTAGAATAATGGTCCCAAGCATCAAATAGTGTTTCGCTGCTCTTTTGTCTGAATTGAGAAATATCTGCTTGAAGTCTAGCAGCTCGAGACGCAGGAAAAAACTTTGATAAGAACTTATCTACCAACGTATCCCAAGAGGTAATCGCTCCTTCTGGTTGCTTATCTAACCAACTCTTAGCTTCTCCCTTAAGAGTCCAGGGAAAAAGCCTAGTCTTGATCGAAGTATCGGCAACCTCATGCACTTTGAACAAGTTGCAAACATCATTGAAAATACGAAGATGCTCGTTAGCATCCTCACTATCCTTGCCATGAAATTGGCAGTCAGAAGAAATCAAACTCAAGATCGGCCCTGTGATTTGGAAAGGCTGAGTGATATTTGGTTGAGTAATCGAATTGCCTTGGCCCCCTCGGGTGGCCTTCAACTTTTCTGCCATAGTCTGAGGATGATTTGGTTGATCAGCTTGGTCAGCCATATCTTCAGTCTCGAAAAGATCTAATGAAACGTAAGATTCTTCTTCTTCTCTGATTTCAGGTGGTGTATCGGGCACTACAGTCTCAGAACTACTACCTAAATTATTTATATCAGCACTCGAAGAAAAAGATGAATCCACTGTAGACTGTTGTCCTTGACTTAACGCTTTGAATAACTCTCTTTTGGGTTCGTCAAACGGTTGAAGAATCGGAGAATTAGAAGAACGCGTATATGGCATGCACTACCTGTTATCTGCGAAATCACAACTAACAACTGATTAAACGCACCGATTCAACTGAGAATAAATGAAAAGAAATAATAAACTATAACTAAACTAAACTAAGAACAATTAGATAATAATCTTAATTTTTGACACAACTGTTCCCCGGTAGCGGCGCCAAAAACTTGATGTGTAAAATCGCGTCTATAATTTATATAATGGGAAATACCGGTTAAAAGGATTACTACACACTAACGGGCAATGTACCCGATCGTGCAATAGTATAAAGTTGGTAATTTCGAAATCGTTCCAAGGACAGTTTTAAACGTGAGAATTAAGATTGCAACTAATAAAATAAACTAAGTTAATCTATGAAAATCGAAAGTACGAGATAATTTGTTTTGGTGGCTATTTAACGATTAGCCAAATCAAAGATAGCTTTAATTGATAACAAGAAAGAACAATATTTTTGGTATTTTAAGATTTAAGCTTTAAAGCAAACAAACAAGTAAAAATAAGATAGTTGTAAACAAATAGGAGAACGAATGCTTGTCTAGACCTTTTACACCTAGTATTGGATGCATTTAGATTAAACCCCAGCTATTATCTAACTTATGTGAATTATCTAGTCGTTTCACCTGGAATTCCCCAGCGCAAACACTTCAATTAAGATTACACGACACGGAATTCCCCGTAGCCTAAGACCTCCTAATTGTGACCAAATATTTCGACTGAGATGAAGACTCGAATCACAATCACACCAACTCTCGTTGCGTATAATTCACCCCTATTTCATCTAACCTTTTGAATTCAATTTACTCTCGTCACCGAGTAAGCAAACAATCAATTAAGACAAACCAATCGTAAACTTATGTACTAAATTAATGAACTCTCGTCCTATCAAACAAGTACACAACCAATTGAATCAAAAAGTCTAGCTTTAATAAGAATCGTTCTTTAATTCAAACAACAAAACATCATAAATTAAACGAATAACTGATAAGTAACATCCAATACATAGGTTTATGAGTCTAGACAAACATTAAATAACTTAGCCAATAACCATGGCAACAATAGAAATCAAAAACAAACAATTAAGATAATTCATTATGGTTGATAAGAATTAAACCTAGTTGAAATCTTGATCTTGAACGATTGACGAATCAAAACGTGTTTTCAGAATGATTGAGTTGATTAGATGATGTTGAGATTCCCCAAAAATCACTAAAAATCGCCCCAAAGTTGCTGGAATTCGTTCGGATAAAAAGTGATAAAAAGCTAGGGTTTAATTCCTTATTTATAGCTCCAAAACCGACACAGTAACGACCCGCGCCGCGGCTTAACACTAGCCAACACTCCATCATTTATCAATATGCTCGACTGTCAAATATAGTTATAATCCGCGGCGCAGGTCTTCTGGCCGCGCCGCGGCTTAATACGTGCTCAGACTCATCTTCATTTTTCACCATAAAAATGCCCAAAACCAATTTGCTTCATCTTATTAAGGCACCGCTGATACAATAACATAGAACATACCTCAAAATGATCAAAAAGGCGTACAAAAGATCTTCTCGACTCTCGAATCAAAATCTCTCCAATTATCGCGAATAGAGACCAAAACCATATCCGAATGGACTAAAATGACGGATATTGCTATAATAAATATATAAGAAATGCGCAATATCAAATCACCCCACACTAGAGTCTTGCTTGTCCTCAAGCAAAATCGACTCGAAAATAATCTTCTACTAAATAATAACGTCTTCATAAGTGTAAGTAGAGCCAATGAATATAAACCAAAAGAGAAACTAGCAGGGGAACGGTTTTAAGAGAACATATCAACAATGTGGCTTCCACTTGTAATCCCAAAATCTCCAACATTCCCAAATAAAGTATCAGCACAATAATAATAATAACTCGAACAACGTGCACCAAATATGTAACCCAAATAAATATAGAGGATCTCGAACCTGAATATGTCTTCAAATATAGAACGTGGATACAAGTGGAAGCCATGAGCCGAGAAGGTGGAACCCTTGAACCAAAGAACCATACGGGCTACCCTGCGATTAGTCAAGCCAATGCCTCCCACAGTACCTAACATCGTGAGATGTCGGTAAGAAAATAATGTGCTTAGGAGGGTACACATTACATCCAGATATCATCAATAATCATGAGGTAATCATATAATCCGTTAAGTCAACCATAAAGATTGAGGTTCATCAGGCTTAAAAGCTGATATCTTACCTTTTCGGAGGTTATCCACTGGGAATCTGATCAATCACTGACATTTTGTGTATCATGGTACGCTTCCCATTTGGCTAGCAAATCTCCCTCATTGAGATAAGCTTTGACTACCAGTTTCCCTATTTGATGTTGAGGCCTGGTAGATTTCCAGTCAATTTTAGCAATGACTTTTCAAGATTTTTCATCACCCTACAACTGGTCTGGACTACAACTTCTGAAACAAATCAGCAAGTGTGTCGTTCGGGAGACTTAACTCCCTTTAGGATGGAATGGATACATCCTGTGTGGTTAAATAAGTGGTCGGGTGCAACATTGTCCTTGTTAGGAGAAACAATGAGGATCGCCCTGTTAAAGTTTTCGATCTAGCGCATGGCCCGGTTTCGACCACACGCTACTATCACCGTTCATACGGTTGACACCCGCCTTGGTGCAAGTGACCTACGTATGAATTTTTATGTTCATGTAGGATTTCACATTCAAAGTAATGAACATATTTCGAAAGTTCAAGACTTTCACCTCTAACAGTACCTCATCGTGAAATGATGGGTAATGAAATGGTACAGCTTAAGAGGTATACGTACCAAGTGAAACGGTCAGAAGACTTTACTTCCTTAATGAGTGGATCTGACTCACTCGGGAATGCCAATATATTTCAATTGACACTCGGTTTAAATCCCAAAAACCTTTGGGTGCCATAGCTTTTGGCTATGGGTTGTGTTGTCTAAGCAAACACAAGCACGTAGCTATTATTCCTAAAAAGGACAACACTGGTGAAGCTCTAGGCTCCTCTTCCCACAGTATCACACCATTAGATGATGTAATAATAAAACGATATAGTTTCAGAAGTATGCTATACCAAGTAACCAAAAGTTTTTGATCTGGCATGTGATTCGGTCATAATCACGCTATACAATCACCGCTCTCTCATGGTTTACACCTGTTTGGGTACAGGTGACCTACTATTGAGTTCCCCAAACTCGTAGGATTTCATGTCCAATGGTAATGAACATGTGAAACAATTTTAGCTTCTATAAAATTACGAAATATACCATACATTACCAAGCCATATCATAAACAAGGGGTTTGGCCGAATTTTCAATTGGTTTTCTATTTTTTTTTTTCTTTTTCTCTAATTTTTCTCATTTTTTTTCCCCTAAATTTTTCAATTTTTTTTTACGACCAAAACCCGTGAAACGTCAAGTCTTTTAATATCAAAACTAATATGATGATGATTTCATTAACAACCAACCCGAGAGATTTTACATCCCCACCCCACACTTGAGATCGAGTAATGTCCCCATTACTTGAGATCAAAAATAGATTAAATCGAAAGGGTAAGAAAAATAAAAAACTTATCGAGTTAACCACTGATCGTGGAATGACAGTGACAGATGGCGCTGAACTGACTGCCAGCATAAGAGCATCGTCCATTCTCGATCCTTACACCAATATCATCACTCATGCGGTTTTGCTGAACTTAATGCCAGACTTAAAAATCGTTTCACCAACAAACCTAACAAACATAAAAGTGGTCGACAGGTTACATCTCAAGGACAGACATATGAATAAATAAATAAAAAAATGGAGTACGAGTTATAACAGATTTTTGGATGTTTTCTATGGATTAGAGCATGATTGGTACTTATTTGAAGATTTGGAAAATCAATTTACAACAGATGAGAACGATGTGCACTGAATAAGATTTTCTTTCTGCATTTTTTTTATATTTAACTGTAATTATATTTATGTATATATATAATCTGTAATTGTATTTAATTATATATATATATATATATATATATATATATATATATATATATATATATATATATATATATATATACTTGTTTATATTTTTGATGATATATGTAGTTCATAAATTTATTATTGTTAATGTTATAAATATTAGTACTAATAATAAAACTAATAATAATACTATTGAAATACAAATAATAATACTAATTATAATACTATTAGTATTAATAATATATCAATTTATTTATATATGTCCATTTTCATATTTAATAATAATACTAATTAGATGTTATATAAAAAATTAACAATAATATTACTATAATAACTATAATTTAATTATAATTAAACTTATTATATTAAATATTATTATTACATATTATTGATTATGTAGTATATATATATTTACACTAAATATTTAATACACAAACATGGATTTTACATACATATATATATATATATATATATATTGATAACAACTTAATAATTCTAAATATTATTTTGCATTTTCTAATTCTTAATTGGTTAAAGTGTAGTTTATTAATTCAAATTATTATATACATTTACATTTATATTTATATACATATTTATTTGCAAACAATTGTTCGTGAATCGTCGGGCATAGTCAAAGGTCAAATGATTACATGAACACAGTTCAAAGTTTTTGAGACTTCAATATTATAGACTTTGCTTATCGTGTCGAATTCGTATGAAGATTTAGTTTAGATTTGGTCAGAAATTTCCTAGTCGTCACAGTACCTACCCGTTAAAGAAATTTCATCCCAAAATTTGAGTGTGGTCGTCATGTTTAACAATAAAAATGTTTTCATGACGAATATGAGTTGATGAATAGAGTTTTATCATCATCGAGTAATATGGATAAAACAATTCGATTATTCGAAGAGTACGAATGAAGCTATCACAAAAGAGTGAAATGAATAAATGAAGCTTTGTCATATCTTTTGATGTAGATAGAATTGATTTCCAGAGTTCAAGGAATTTAGAGGAAATCTTCGTAATAAGGTTTGATTCTTCAGTAATTAAGGAAATTAGGATCCTCTTTGGTTAAATGCGATAATCTGTCTTGATTGTTCTGTCTGATATTTCACTATAAACCCACCCTCTTCGTTTCCTTTATATTTTGGAGTTCCCTACTTTTGTTTTCTCTTCTCGACTTTAAGCCAAGTGAATAATGGTCTATAATTCATAGGTATGAAGTTTCGAATGAACATAACTAATGTTTCAAGATAGAAATTGTAATAGCACGATTTGATTTGTCAAATTACCTGAATATCCTGGAGAAATAGATTTATCAAGAATATATGATCTTAATATGTTTGGAGATTAGGTAGAATGTAAGAGTCGTGTAAAATGGCTGATAACGCCAAAATTATACATGTTTATTGCCATTATTTCGATCCAAAGTTGTTCCATTTGTATGTAATTGTTGTACGTATGTATTGTAATTCGTGTATATTTGTAAAAGTCCATTGTGAATGAATAAATGAAGACCAACAGCGAAAACAGAGTTAAAACGAAGATTGAACGCGTAAAACAGCCCGAAACCACTGAAACAGGTCCAAATACGGCGCATCTCTCTTAGATGCGGCGCATCTATGCACCAAATAACTCCCGACAGTTTCAGATGCGGAGCATAAAGCATCTGAGATGGATGCAGCGCATCCAAGCCGGATGCGGCGCATCTGTCCCACATGCGGCGCATCTGGTCCCCTTCTGACAGTTCTGAGTGCAGAATCGAGCTGGAATCTACTGAGCGTAAAGAGATGCAGCGCATCCCAAACAGATGCGGCGCATCTGGTTAATTTCTGGCCATTTTACCTAACTTTTTAGCCTATTTAAGAGAGCCTTTGGTTACATACTTCAGATACCTTCACTACTACGTTCTCTCTCAGTTCTAATACGATTTTCAAGGTTCAAGGAAGGCTGCAAGTCAATCTCCACTCTTTCAACATCAAGATTAAGCTAGGATCGTTTATCGCAATTGGTACTATTGTTCTATATCTTTTTAAACATGAATTCAACTTGTATTTACTGTTTCATTAGTTCTACTATGATTATGTTAGGCTAAAAGCCTTGTGTGTTTGCTTCAATGTAAGATTTATGGCTTGGGATTGTTCTGTACTTTGATGTTATGCTATTTATACATATGTTTGATTGATTAAATTATCTAGTTCAACCGTAAGAACCATTGTTATGCTTGTTTAGTTCATTACTTCAATTATATAGATTGCAAACCTATTAATGTGAGTTAATTAGGAAAACAATCTATACTTCAATACACCTAGTAATCTAGACGATTAGATGCATAAACTTAAGTGATTTTGTTATGTGTTTAATTCGGTAATTGAATAAGTTCCAAAGCAACATAGTTATGAAATTACCTCAAGTGATTGTTGTAATTTAGGTTTCACGTGAGTTTAACCGGGTTAAATCTAGTTAGTTAATCAATCTAAATCACCATGTTCCTTCAAAAGATCCATAGTTGTAATCATCCTTGTATCCTAGTTCAATTATGTAAGTTATGACTTGATTTATGTGAATTTATCAAAGACCATAGCTTATACTTCAACACCTAGTGATCTAGCCACCTATATGTGAGTATAGGATGTTAATTGAACGATATTTAGGATATACAATCATGTAGTTTACTTAGAGTGATCTTAGTAAACTAGGTTTTATGTGAATTCAACCACGAAAGAATCTTGTTGATTAAACATAACTCTTAAGTTTATAGAAATTATGAAATTGATATAAATTACCCTATTGTAACTATTACATAACAGTTTTAATTATAGAAGAACAATCCCTGTCATTTATCAAGCATAGAAGTAAAAATCGCATTCTCATTCTTGTTAATTACTATATTTATTTACTGTTTCGTTAAATGAAAATACAACTTCAAACACAAAACCCCCCTTTTAGAATAATTAATCGTGGTAAAATCTTAAAAACAAACTTCTCCCTGTAGATCGAACTGGTCAATTTACTTGCTAGTTACTGCATGATCGGGTTTTAGTTGCCTGTATTATGTGTTAATTATTAAGCATATTGTCTTCATTTTAAAGGTTACGTTTTGACACATCAATGGCACATGATGATGTTATAATCTGTAAATCATCACGTTCCATTAGAAACTCAGCATGACTTACTATAATATAATCACGTTGCTCAAATGTCATTATATTATACAAACTCATGCTTCAGTTTTCAACACTACTTCAAAAACATTCATATTTTAAATTCGAATCTATCAGAGTTTAGAAACTAAAACAGTTTCCCTTCTGATGTAATACAGATAGCACGAAGCGATAAATGATTTCGGACGAGAATATTTATGAAAATATCTTCAGAAATATCGAAGATATTTATGATGATATTTTGGAATTCTAAGTTCGATGGTTGATGAAGAAAGATTTTTCGCAAGATTTTAACATGAGTACAGAGCAAGATATTCGCTAAAGATTTCAATGGATCCAGAATTACCTGGATTCTTTGAATTTAGGGTATGGTCCTTGTATTTGTCCTTGGTCTCCTTTGTGGTTAGCTCAATCCATTTTCCAGTTCCAACTTTTCTGAGCTTTGCCAACATACAATCCTTTATCATCAAACTTTTGACTGTTAAGGCAGTCTTCAGTTTTCACTGCTTCATAAGCTTTTTCAAAACTCGGAAAACTGATTCATAAGCTAGAGTGCTTTTCAGAATTTTAGAATGAGACATCATAATTCTAAGAGATAAATGTTATATTTATACATATAACTGTTGATGTAGATATGCTGCAAGATTTCAAGATACTGATAGCTAATTCCCAGTAATTGATGCGGTATTTCTCGTTATAAGATGTGGATGAGTATATGAATAGATTTAAACAAAATTAATGATTTTTCGGAAAGTCAACAATCAATGAGGTTGCTGGTAAGTTTACTGCTAATGTGGTGGGATATAAACGGTTCGCCGGTAATTGATGACGAAAGGTAGACTTATATTTCAAAGTTATAATAAGTTTAATCCAAATGAAAGTCAAACTTGATTTGCTGGAGCTGTGATAAAATTGGCTAATTTGGAAATAAATCGTAAAGTTATTTTCAAAAATAACAATGTCAAAGGAGCTATCACATATACGTGTTAAACGTTTACTCAGGTTCCGAGAGTTTTTCAGGTGCATCACTATATACATCAATCTTTTCTTCCGTAGATGAAGTGCGGTTGGTTCATCCTCTCGATTGAGGTTTTTTCAAGAATCATGAAATGTTTGAACGCAGATTGTAATCGTCAAGATACAAATGAGGTTTAAGATGAATTCAAGTGGCAAACTTGAAGAATTGTTTAGTTTCATATGTTATAATCAATATTTTAATTCATTTTTGTCCAATATTGACAGTCCACAGTTAGCAGTCCACAATTTGTAGTTCAACAATTCATATATAGTTTAATATATAATATTCGAATTAATTAATACGTGTCGTAACCCGTTATATACATGTCTCAGACTCGATCACAACTCAAATTATATATATTATTGTAGAATTAACCTCAACCATGTATAGCGAACTCGAGCATTACAGCATATAGAGTGTCTACGGTTATTCCAAATAATATATATAGATGCGTCGATATGATATGTCAAAACCTTGTATACGTGTCCCGATATTTAAAATGCGTAAATAACAGTATTTAAATGACGATAAATAAAGTGCGTAAAATAAATAACAAAAATTAAATGACGATAATTAAAATTGCGAGAATTAAAATTGCGATAATTAAATTGCGATAAGTGTAATTAGTTAGCTAGGAACAGTTAGCTAGGAACAGTTAGCGTGGATTCTTAACAAAATTCCTCATAGTTAATTTGTCTGTTTCTAACAAATTTTATTTTGTCATATGTTTTCTTCATTATGCCACTTGTTGGATTCTGATAGGTCAAAATCCAAATATGAAATTGAAAGAAAAATGGTTATTCTGCGGTGAACGGATACGTATATCGGTGGATGTAAGTAGGATAGTAAATGACTGTTGAATCAGATTGGAATAATGTACAGTGTAACTTATTAATGTGAAATCTAAATATTCCTCGGGTATTACCTACCCGTTAAAATATTTTCACCATTAACAGTTTGTACAAAAGAATTTTTAATTACAATCTTTATGAATATATATATATATATATATATATATATATATATATATATATATATATATATATTTTCTTCAGACGTAATCATAGATTTAATGAGTCAATGTGATATTAAACTCATCAGATTTACGATTAGAACTATGATACATAATCTCTAAAACATTAGAGTTTACATAATCGTCATGTAGAACAAAGATGATTGATGTAGAACATCGTGACGATGATTATGCTTGAGGTACGGATTGTTATATTGAGGCGCGTATTGTTGATGGTACGGGTGCTGTTGCTGAAGCTAGTAAGTTTTGCACCATATTTTCCAAGGCTACAACTCGGGCGCGAAGCTCGTTGACTTCTTCTATTATTCCGAGATGATTGTCGGTTGGAACGAGCGGATGAATAAGATCTAGAATCTGAGTTGTGATATAGTCGTGGAGAGATACTCTAGAAATGAGAGAGAAAATGGTGTTACGAAGAGGTTCGCCGGTAAGTGCTTCAGGTTCTTCACCAAGAGTGCAGGTTGGTGAGTGGAAAGGATCGCCTTCTTCTCGTCTCCATTGATTTAGTCGACTACGAAACCATCAGATGAATTGGGGATGGCTGATTGGTTGATTCATTCCGGTGACACTGCTTTCGAAGCTCGAGTGAAACTCTATGTCGGAATAGCTGTCGGAATAGCTGTCGGAATAACTATCGGAATAGCTATCGGAATCTAAGGGACTCGAACTGGTTGAGGGATTCATCTCGTACGATCAGATGAAGGATTTTCGATAAGAAATATAATAGGATGTAGATTAGTACCCTGCAATACATAATTTACATATGCATATATAATACTAAAATCCCATAAGTTACGGAGGAATCTACGGAAGCTGTCAAGCAAAGTCTACAGTAACAGCTACGCTAAGATGTGAATTATCAGATACGCTAAGATATGAATTTTGTCTATACACTATTCATGCAGTCAATGCAGTAAAACGTGTGTAGACTAAGAATGATAAGCAGGTAATTTCTGACAAGAAATGATAAGCAAAACTTTTGACATGCAGACACGGTCGAAGTCCAGACTCACTAATGCATCCTAACGACTATCAGTTAGATACACTAATGCAGACCTGGTTCGCTAAGACCACCACTCTGATACCAACTTTAATGACCCGTCCTAATCCATCTGGACGAATACATTACATTTGGTTACATCGCGAGGTACTTGACCTCTATATGATACATTTTACAAACATTGCATTCGTTTTTAAAAGACAATCTTTCTTTGCATCGCAAGTTGACGGCATGCATACCATTTCATAATATATCCAACTATAATTGACTTAATAATAATCTTGATGAACTCAACGACTCGAATGCAACGTCTTTTGAAATATGTCATGAATGACTACAAGTAATATCTCTAATATGAGCAAATGCACAGCGGAAGATTTCTTTCATACCTGAGAATAAACATGCTTTCAAGTGTCAACCAAAAGGTTGGTGAGTTCATAGGTTTATCATAAAAAAATGAAATTCATCATTTTGATAGACCACGAGATTTAAATGTGCATGGTACAAATGGGCCCGAATCCTATACCCACCCAGAATGTTCACTAGACGGAAGAGCTGGTGGGCGTGGTGTTTAGTACTTCGAAGTTTATATATTATACAGACGAGATGTTCTGTTTTGGGGATATTATTGATGCGCATTATATGTTAAGGTCGGTTACCAAGCCAAGCTATGAAAGAAATGTGAATGTTATGAATCGAGAGAATGATTTTATACACAGGTTATGTGCATGATATTTTGTACACGAGATATGTGTACGGTTACAAAGAATTATTGAAAAATGGTTTCGTACACAAGATATGTGTACTGTATTTAAAAGATATCGCATGTACATTACATGTGGGTATAGGATTCGGGCCCATTTGTATCATGCTCATTTAAATTTTGTGGTCTATCAAAATGATGAATTTCATTGTTTTATGATAAACCTATGAACTCACCAACCTTTTGGTTGACACTTGAAAGCATGTTTATTCTCAGGTATGAAAGAAATCTTCCGCTGTGCATTTGCTCATATTAGAGATATTACTTGGAGTCATTCATGACATATTTCAAAAGACGTTACATTCGAGTCGTTGAGTTCATCAAGATTATTATTAAGTCAATTATAGTTGGATATATTATGAAATGGTATGCATGCCGTCAACTTGCAATGCAAAGAAAGATTGTCTTTTAAAAACGAATGCAATGTTTGTAAAATGTATCATATAGAGGTCAAGTACCTCGCGCTGTAACCAAATGTAATGTATTCGTCCAGATGAATTAGGACGGGTTATTAAACCATCCACACTACCCCCAAAAAAGCTGGAATACATACTCTCTAAATACTTTAATACCGCCTCCAGACATTTAAAAGAGTGATAGATAATAAATGCTCAAATTACCCAGTACCGATTTTAGAAATGTATAACGATCGCCAATGATTAACACTTCCTAAAATAGTCATCAGGGAGATTCCAACTAGCAATACGGTTCATGCTAACACACATTAGCAAACCAAGATAAGTAAATTACTACTACGTAATATATTACTCCCTATTATTACTATTATATTTATTGTAGATAATATAATATATAATTTTTCATTTATTTAAATTTATATTCTACTTCAGTTTGTAATGATTTTTTTTCTTTTATTTCTGTTTCAATTGATTATTTTTATATTTGGTAGACATTATCTGATGGTAATACATTTTTATTAAATTTAATATTTAATAAAAGATTAAACGTGAAATGAAAGCTCCTTTATATACAATGTTTCCATAATAATAATAATAATAATAATAATAATAATAATAATAATAATAATAATAATAATAATAATAATAGTAATAGTAATAATAGTAATAATAATAATAATAATAATAATAATAATAATAATAATAATAATGTTATAATTCAGTAGGCTTATAACTACCTTTAATGGTTATAAGAACAAAGAGAGAAAAAGAGAGAAGAAGGAGAGAAGAAATATTGATATTGATATTTCAAGAGAAATGGTGCACCTTAAATGGTTACCATACATGTCTATTTATAACATAAAATATTACTATGCAAGAAATATAATAATAATAAAATTAACATCTAATCTAGATATTTTATAACACAATCTAGATATTTTATAACACTCCCCCTTGGATGACAATTTTATTAGAGAATAACTAGTACTGCCTCGTTAAAAACCTTGCTAAAGAAAACCCATTGGGATAAAACTTTAGCTAAGGGAAAAAGAGTGCAGCATAGAGTTGACTCCCCCTCAAGTAGGCAACGT